>NC_138906.1:66785765-66813265 GCF_965231255.1 Vanellus vanellus | reverse complement strand
GCTCCTGTTTAATTTTAAAGCACAAATAAAAACATGTAAGCTGCATTTTCAAAGAAAAAAAGTTGTAGACTTTTAAAAACATTTTTGGACTTGTTGATCATAAAGGTCTCTTCCAACCAAAACAATTCTATGATTCTGAAATGTTTCTTCACAGCTTGCATACAACCGAGATTTTGTACTTAAGAATAGCTAGGGACAGAGAGAAAAGCTTGATGCAGTCAAAATGCTCTGTCTTTTTCTTTGGTGGGAAATAGCTGGAAATTAACTTCCAAATTCCCTTCTCATATTTTTTATGCATTCTTGAATATTATTATACATAATTATATATTCATATTCCTTATGAATAGCATTCAGATATAAATGCTTTGAGACAAACTCCGAAGTGCTTTGTGATGTGTGGTGGTTTTAGTTTTAACCTTATTTCCTGTGGAAGAAAACCCAGGTGTGGTTGGGTTTGTATCTGGCCATGTGCTGAGACGGGGTAGATGGTAGAGTTGAGGTATATGCAGGGGAGGAGAAGGGAGATTCCAGAAGTACTCCACCAATGAAAGAATCGCTGCATACTGCCAACAGAGATAGTTTTAATTCCTCCTTCAGTTTCTATTTATTCACTTTCATTTATTCTGGAATCCATCTTCAGAAAGCTGCCTCAGTCACTTTAATCATCTGTGTATTGTATGTACCATGTTACTTTCATTACACTTCCACGAAGAAAGGTTGCAGCTCTGATTTCCATGTATTTTGTGGCATAAGCACCAACTTAATGTATGCCACTGTTTCCCAATGCACTTTTCTTTCCAGCTTTCTTATAACTTTTAAAATAGTAAGGTATAATGAAATAAAATGCATGTAATTTACATGGAAAGAGATTTTCAGATGCACTTCTCAATCTAACATCGAGTAAGAGGGCAGAAAAAAACCTCAACCCTTTTAACTGTTTTTGAACTTACTGTTGATTTTAGGATAAAATGAAATGTGTTTTGATAACTTTAGCTCTGACCTTTCTTTCCCCAGCCCTGTTGTGAGATAAACCCTTTAAAATACGTGATAATCTCTGCTAATAGCTTAATCTAGGTAGTCTACGAGGAGTTGAGTTACTAACACCTTATTTTTAATGTAGAGTAAGCAAATGTTGGATTTCTTTAGATACGTTTTCAAGTGTTTGCTTAATTTCAAAGATGTCTTTGAAAAAGCTACAAGGTTCTCATACCATTTATGAAATCTTATTGAACACACACTGCGACACATAAAACCCACAAATGTAATCCTTGTAGTGACAAAAATCAATGCATGCAGCTCTCTGCATAAAAAATTTATTTAGACCAGGACCAGTCAGCTGCATGGTCTGAAATGTAGATATATTAGAATTCCCAAAATCTACCCAGAGGAAAGAGCTAGCTGTTGCTACCAATTTGCTGGGTCCCTCTTATAATTGTTTTTCTTAACGGAAGTAGCTCAGTAAGAGGTACTATTTCATTTACTTTTTTTTACGTCTATCACAATTTTTTATATTTCTTTATTGTGTTGAATTTGCAATTATATAAATAAAAACTTTGGGACCTGTTCTCCCCATGCTAGTTTTGCAGCTACTTTGGCAAAGCTAATATATTCATCTGTGAGAGTAACCCATGTTTTTATCTACTCAGATTTGAAAAAATGCCATCTCCATCAAGTATGTTTTAGTAATAGTGTATAATGTGTAAAGCTGCTTATTTTGTATTCTGACCATGAAAGGAACTGATGTAAAAGTTACAGATGAAATATAAATCTGAAGATAGTGTTCCAGTGTAACATCAAACATCTTTAAATCCTGATCTTTTTTACACCCAGAATTCCATGTCTTACCAAATTTGATCACATGTAAGGAGGGTTGTTCTTAGAGTTTTTAGTTCTTAGAGTTCTTAGAAACTCTGAATGTCTTCTGTATGAAATCTTGTGTACCTAGATTGTTTAAATTGAAAAAATGGATGTCTTAAGAGTTTCACTGTGTGAATGCTTTTGGTTGTTGAAGTCTCCAGTATGACCAGTTAGCTTAGATTATTGAAGTAATTGTTCTAAATTGATGGGTGGTTTTGAGAAAATGTTTTCAATTGATTGCTTTTAATAGGAGGAGCGTATGTTACCAATACAGCACAATCCCTATAAGGATGCCAGAGTTTAAGAAGCCATTAACGTTTTCAGTTTCTTAATAAGCTCTATGCACGTTTTTATCATTCTTGTGAGTGACAAATACATAGCAAAGTCAGAGAACGTGTGGTTGCACAGCATCTGACTACTTGGCAACTTAAGGTTTCGACCATAACGATTCTATGATTCTGTAAGTCTGACTGTGTAACTGAAGCGTAACTTTTTGCTAAGAAGGAAATGTAATAGTTTCAGTACACAAACTGAATTGTTGAAGTCCTTCGAATAATTAACTCTGAACATTTAAAACTAAACGAGATAAATGCTGTCGGTCAAGGAAGATCATGGAGAGATACAGGTCGCCCCGTGAAGGTACCGTGCTGTGCTTGGTACTGCCTTACTGACGGCCAGCTTTTGAAACCAGTAGCTAGCACCAACCTTGAGCACCCTCTGCTGACCAAACTACACATGGCATTTCGTTAACTGCCGCAAAGTCTGCTTTTTAGCCTTCAGTCAAGTTAAAGCAAAATACTAAAGTAGGGTGGAGACAAATATGGATGGTTTGGCTTCATTGTTATATAAAGACTGAGTCTAGAAAGAGGCATCAGATTGAAGGGTATTTAGAGACATTAGGATAGTTGAGCAAACTGTGAAAAGAGTTAATGAAAACCAGATTTATAGTCAACGGGATATTAAGAACGGGTCACCTTCAATCTCTCTCACTTTGATCTTTTGAAACATAATGTTTTATTACAGATATAGTAAATCATTGGTGTTAGGATAAATCAGGACACAATTGAAAAAGAAGACACAGTTAAGAAGGTTATGAAGTCTGTGGCCAGTATTTGTCAAAATAAGTGCTTTACTTCAAGCAACTGAGTCTATTAAGTGAAGTAGTGGATATAGTTTTCACTGTAGTAGACTGAATTAGAGAGGTCTGAGTACCTCTAGAAACCTGGAGAGGACTTTCACGTTTCTTTGAGTATCTGAACCCAGGTGATGTTGAGTCTGGAAAAGCCAATGATATAAAATGGATGAATAAAGGAGGCAAAAAGAGGAAGAAATGTTTGAGTCTTCATTTTCTTGTAGTATTAGAAATATTGCTAGCTACAAAAGGGTAAATATTTTCTGAAGTGATTAGTTTATTTCAGACGTAGATATTATGCAGTCATGTAAAAACAGGCAAGTCAGAAGGGTAATTTCAAAATGTGATAAACTTATTTTGCTTTTAAGAACATTTAAACCTCTGTTTTTGAATATGCATCAACACATTCAAAAAAACTATTCTCTGCTTACAGCTTACTCTTCTTCCTTTGGATGAGAATGATGTATTTCTTCTTGAGTTTTAAAATATTTCTGCTGTTTTAAATGCTTATCTGTTGGTTATGGGGTGTATTTTGTAAGAATACAGACAAGTAGTTGTAATTTGTTTCTTTGGGGATATGATTAATATTAAATATAAACTCCACTGGAGTGGACTAAACTAAAGTTTATTTCAGTTTTACTAAGTCAAGTAGACACCCACCCCCTGCCACCCACCCTCCCGATTATTGCTCTAATTCTAAAATGAATAAAACTTGTAATAGGTTTTTAGTGCTTCAGGAAGTGTTCTCATGGTTTATCATTGTTGCTCTTGCAGCTAAACAAGTGCTTGGGTTGTTTGAAAATGGATCTCAGAAAAAGCAGGGATTAGGTGACTTTTTTCACTAAATGGTCACTTTATATATTTCATATTTTTTCTTTGCTTTTTCTAACTTTGAATCTACTGCTTAAAACAATGAGTAAGATATTGATTTAAAAGTGTAACATACTGTAACCAAAATTTGTCAGGTTTTATGTTAATCAAGACAGGCTTGTAGAGAAACGTATTTGTCAGACGGTTAACTTGAGTACAGTGAGTTAAGGAAAGATGCTTCCTTAAACTTGAATTCACTTGCTTTGCTTGTTTTGATTCATAATTATATTAACTTAATATGGTTACCTGGATTGCTGAGTAGCCAAGAATTTGAATCATAGGAATAAACTTAAATTAGGAAACTTAATAAAGAAGAAACACTTACAGATTCCAAAGTTGCTGTACATGTTTTTAGTGTCAAAGAGACATGATTATCTGTTTACCTTAATTTAGCCTTTAAACACTAATTATCTGTTATTTCTGGGTCTATAGGAAAGGTTTAAAAGATCATTGAAGAAAGCCATAGGTTTCAAATACATGCAGCTAACTGTATATAGTAGTCTGTGTAAAAAAAAAAAAAAAAAAAAAAAAAAAATGAAGAAATGCCATGAATAATGTAATGAAGCCTGTTTTTGTCAGCCCAATGAAGAAAGATATATTATTTGAATTTTAGTAATTTTAAATACGTGCCTTGCTCTTTGCGTAGATGCTACATCTAAGTTTAGACTGGAATGATTCAAGGTTTAATAAGGTTAAGTTCAGAGCATGTATTAGAATAGGAAAGAAAATTTTTATGTTTATAGTGCAAATTAAAGCCAAAGTCTATCTCAAACATACGTACCATGAAATTTCATTGTAGTCAATATGGTGTTTGCCAGTGCAGAACCAGACTGATTACTGAAATATAATTACCTTCGGGGAGGAATTTGATTGGGGGGGAAGTCTCTCCTAGGACAGTGCCTTAATACTTCAACAGGCTTAACATAGGGTGCTTAAAAAAGGCTATTTGTGAGCAATTATTTCTAATGCACTTAAAACTGTAATTGAATAAAAAAACGACTGCACTAGAATATTTTGAGAAATCTTTGCCATTGTGCAACATTTTATTATCAAATTTTGCATTTTAATTTTCTAGCATAAAATTTTTTCTCATTTTCCGAGTAATATACTTTTTATAATGTTAGAAGAATGCTCTTATTACTGCAATAATAGCTTCAGAGGATAACCTTTCCCAAAAGTTAAGCATATAGGGCAGCAATAGCAATATTGCTGTTTGTGTTCTACTTCAGTAGTCAGAAGGGGGTTTTATTGCTTTCAACTTTAGGTAATTAAGACTTTTCTCATAAGATAATGACTTACACCTTGTGGTCCAAAATGTTAAGTTTAGATCTTTAATCGTTTTCTCATTCAAAAATAAAGTATTCTTAAAACTTGTAGGCTTTTTTTTTTGGTGCAAGTAGACAATGCCATACTTTTTATTGATGGTATAAGCCATTATTGTACTGAGAACCATTAGCTATTTAAAACTTTGTGCATAAATTAAAGAAGAACTAAATGGATTTCCAGTTGTTGCCATTAGTAGCATTTTAGATTATACAGGCAATTATTGTGTTCATTATCTTAGAGCAGCCCCTTTGCAAAACTATTGTGGTTGTCTTAGACATTATGTACAAATTTTCCCTTGGAGATTAAAATTTCCAGTGGTGTGTTTAATTTTGTTAACACAGTTGGTTCAAATAGAATAAATATTATGACAAGTAGAAGAAAATTTGCTTTTCTGATATAGCAATAAATGTGGAAAATTATTCAAATTCTTAACTCACCTGTTTCTTATATTGTCATAACTATTCTGGTTATAATTATTTTTAAAAGGAAAGAAATATCTAAAGATGGTATGTTTTACAAATGCTTTGATAAAATCAATGTAGTTAAAATGAAGTTTACCCACCTTTCCAATATTCTGATGAATTTTAGAGAATGTTAGTGAATTTCTACACGAAATGTATCTGGATAATTCGTGTTTCATTAGTTTGAGTGCAGAAGTTAAGTGGAAAGGCACAGAATTAAACTAATTAAGTATATTTCAGTACATTATAGTAACTAACTTTTGAGAAATGGTGAATGCATTTCTATTAAAACTTACTTTCTTTGTGTGCCTTCTTAAGTAGGGTTTTGCAATTGCCTTCACGTGCTATAGTAAATGAAAATATTAAAATTGACTATGGCCAATAGTATGATCTATACTAAAAAGGATAACATTACTAATAACAAACCAAATGTTCTTGAGCAAGAGATTTATAGTGTGAAAAATTTTCATCAACTTTATTTTTTTTAATGTCTCTTCAAACTCATTTTTGTTGGATTCCAAACTAAATTCACATCTGTCTTCATCAATCAGAAAGGTATTAATGCTTTGAATTAGCTACGTATCAGTGTGCAGTGGACTAAATTTAATGTTTCTGTCCAAAAAGTGGCATTCTTTCCAAAGCAGCTCTTTATTCATTTCTATACTGGGGTGGGGTATTGCGGGGGGCAGACGGGGGAGCTGAGGGGAGAGATAGGCTTTCACTACCGTGATGCGGGGAAAAAAAAAAAGTGTGAGGTAGTGGTTATGCATATTGCAAGACAGTGATTCTTTATTTTATTACAAAAAAAGACCAACTCTAGAAGGCCAGATTAAATCATTCCTTTCACTTTTTAATGGGATTTGGATGAATAGAGTAAAATATGCACTTTGCATTCATTGATAGCATCTTTAGGTTGAGGTAATTGAGTCTTTTTTCCCTGACTGAATGAATAATGACTTCATCTGATCCTCAGCGAGGCCTGAAACTTAGGCTGCCTTTGTCAATGCAAAGAGATCTGGGCTTTGAAACATGCTCTACTTCCCTGGCTTAATTTTTCTTCATTTTAATCCAAAAACCTATTTTTCTCAATAATTCAAGCATAAACTATGTAGTAGTTCAAGCAGCGGAAATTGCAAGATATTTGTCCTCGTTGTGCCGCTTTTTAAATGCAGCTGATAAATCAGCCACTGTGGTCTTCAGCTGCCTGGTTCTCTAGGGAAGGGACAGCCCATGTATAAGCAAGATTGCTGGAATTTTTAAGAACTATATTTAAAGTGGTTCTTTTGCATACTGTTTGTTATCTAAGGGAGTGTTATGTTTTACTGGTCTTACTGGCAAGACTTGGAGATAAAAGGGGCATCTGTGATGGGGCCTAGGAAACTCTTCCTGATACAATTTTCCCACATATTTTACTGACTACAAGAGCATCCTAAGAAGTGGAGTATAAATACTTTGCTTACAGCATACATTATTGAAATGGTGAGAGTCTTAGCTACATAGCTTAAATATATTTTTTCATGAGAAACAGTGGATGAAAGATACATTCTCAATGTTGTTGCTAAAATGTTTCTAAATCAGATACCTTTCTACTTGTGAAAAGTGGAAGCTGTTTTACTATTTTGGTTTGAAAATGGATAGTCCACTTGATTGTTGTTGTTTATTATTATATTGAATAACTGAAAGCTTCATACAATTAAAAATTACTTCTATGAAATCACTTCAGATTTACAGACTGGTATGGGAGTATAGGTGCAAGTTACAGTACACTAGTTACATGAATGAGCAGGTAGCTCTGTTGCATTTGTCTGTTGATTCTTGACTCTTAACAGGTTTTTGATCTAGCAGTAAATGAGCAGTAGCCACCCTATAACTATAATACACAGTGACAATATTTTGCTGCGTGCATCATTTGTTCATCTTTAATTGTCTTTTCTCCTTACCCTCCTGTGTTCCTATCCTGGGTCAGGGGATGGGGGAGGGACGTGTCAGACATAAAGGCATTCAGAAGGCCTGGCTGGGACAGGTCACGCTGGTTCTGGGAATTGTTATTGTCCTGTAACCAGGGAGCATCTAATGCATGCAAGTATAGGAACAGTAATCAATTCAGTTATCAAAATGCAGTTAATTGTTACAAGTGCATAGATTTTTAATAGGTAGGAATAAAAAAGCCAATAATAGCTAATTGTATGCACTGCAAAAGTGTCAATTTAAGAAAAAGTCATGACTAACTGGATTTATACTTCTTCCTCTAGGTTGGCTTGCTGGACCTAGAGTTGAATCAACTGACCAAAGCCCTGTTTTTGGCTTTAGTTGCACTATCAGTTGTTATGGTAACCTTGCAAGGATTTGTAGGCCCTTGGTATCGCAACCTTTTCCGGTTCCTCCTTCTGTTTTCCTATATCATCCCGATCAGGTATGTATAAGAGTGCAAGAAAAACATAGATGTCTAATTTCACTGAATGTGGCTTTCTTGAAATTTATACTTGCTTCTCATTGTGAAGGAAATTGATCTTATCAGGAAGCTGAAGGAGAAGGTGCCAACAAATCTGCTGATTCTTGAAGGATCACTGTACAGAAAACAATACTGTTGTATTTTTTTTTTTGTATAATGTTCATCTTACTGGACTAATCAGGATATCTAATCCTTTACGAACATAAATGTATTAATAAGGATACAATCTCAGTATATTTGAGCATGTGGTTTTAGGAAAACCATTTATTTGAATAAACTGTTCAGGTATACTTTGGAATTATATTTTTCATGCCTTAAATGCTGAAAACGTTCCATTTCTCTGGTTAAAATACAGACTTTTTACTACAACAATGATTAATTTATATTGAATGGCTGAATAATGTAGGTGTGCTTTTACAATGAGAGGACTTCTAACGTGTAACCAAGTAGAGACTTGGCCTGAATTAATTAATTCATTAAGCATGAGTACTATATATTCAAATTGCAGATAAACTGGTACAGGAAATAATATCCATGTGTGTAATCAAGGCTCCTGTGGACACAGAAGTGAGAACACTGACTCTGAAATGAGTTTTTTTCCTTGAATGGGTATTGCCTTTGCAAAATGGAAATACTCTCTGCTGTTTAAATACCCAGTGTTTAGATTAAGGTGATTGTTAATTTTAGATGCTCTCTGGAACTCTTCAGTTTGAGATACGTCACTCAGCCCAGTAGCTAGCCACAGAGTTAGCAGCGACTAAACCATAGGTTGTTAGTCCCCTCAAGTTTGCACACAATATTTAAATCCATGTAGCGTAAAGAAAAAAAAAAAAAAAAAAAAAAAAAAAAAAAGAAGGATTTTGTTAGGTATTTTAATCTAAGCTTACATGACTTACATGTTACTGTGTTCATATTTTTTAAGTACATGTCTATGTGAGGGCAAATGTATCATATTTGATGAATTTGATGCTCAGGAAGTATTTGTCTTAAGGTTTTATAACTTAAAGGACTTTTTATACTACTTTTGGGTTGCAAGAGCAACTGATTCTGTTGGGAAGTTGAAGGAGAAGGTTCCAGCAAATCTACTGGGGAATTGAGGAGATTTCATTGTAGAAACCGGTCATCTTAGAACAGTTTCCACTTCCTGTAACTGGCTCTTGTTTTTATTTAGACATTCATGGTTCAGTTTTGTGATATCTTTCTAAACACTGCCATTTTTATAACTCTTACTGCTTGTATGATGCTGCTATTCAGGTCATGTTGTCATTCCCCCCATACACACAGAGTTATTGAATATTAAGCAACTTATCCGTGTGAAGAGGCAAAAAGTGCTGCATTCAAGTGATAAGTAAAGTCTGCATATTGCTGAAAGAAGCGCTTAATCATCGAAGACATGTAGGGGAAGGGAAAAATGAGCTAAGAGTATAAAGGATCACTTGTTGGTCACTCTGTTCTTCCATAATAAACATACTAAGCCAGAACTTATTAAAGTGGTTAAAAGACAGATATATCTTTGTTACTGGATGCAAGAGGATTAAGACCATATAGGTGGTGCAAGTAAATTTGACTCTATATTGAAAGTTCAACATATTTCACTGAAAAACATGTTGATTGAGCATCTCATTATCAACTCTTAAGAGAGCAGTGGACTTGTGAAATAGTTCTTTTCCAAAAATAATATATCAGATACACCTAATGCCATTTTTCAATTGCTTGTGGGAAATAATATACAAAGTGGAATTATTAGAGAATGTGATTGGTTTAATTCTGAGATGGACCATGTAGTTACTCTATGGAAGATCAGGTAAGAGTCTATCAGAGAATACCTTTTTCTCTAGAGGTTTATCTATTTCTATACCAACTTTTCTTCAACTCAGTTCATTCATATGCAGGGCTGCTGTCAGCAAAATAAACAACTCCAGTCATACCGGTGTTCAAACAAAACTACACTTTCTCTTCCTTTCTTCTGGATGTTAAGCCTGGAAATGAATTATTCTTTAGGCTGCATTTGGAGTGTAAATTCTTGGAGATTAAAATTGCAAGACTAATGACACTGAAGCACCAGGTGTTGTGTCCTGTCATTATTTCTGAAATAGCTGTATGGGGAAGATAATGAACTTTTCACAGGTAAAGGAAATGAACGTGGGAGTTTAGGATTGACTGGTAGTGGCACACCATGTCTGAACTCATGCACACATGAAATGTGTTGATTGATGGTTTTAGAGAATTCAGGAAGTTCCTAAATATGGAGCTGATTTTGCTGTTGGCTTTCGGTTTGCAGAGCAAGGGAAATTTTAGATATGCAATAAAAATAATTTTCGATGGCCAGACATGTTTGGTGAAGATGATGATGAGGAGGTGCCTAACTGCAAAGTTTAACTGATATCTGTGCAGCCTCTTCTATTAATAGGGAGAGGAACTTTTTTTTGCTCTGGGGAGTTCCTTGTGATTTATCTGCATCCTAAATATGTCTCTTGATTAATGTTGCTTCAAGGTGTGAAGGGTATTACTGTGGGGCATGAAAGACTTCAGAGGTATAAACATAAAACAACTGTAAAAAACCCCAAAACAATGCAACCAAACAAAAAACACCGGAACAGCCAACACCTACCCTACCCTCCCACCAAAAAAGCCCACAACTTTGCAAACATTCTGTAGTGTACAAGGATTCAAGTAAAATGGAGAAAAAGTACTAGTAAACAAACATTGAAAGCTTAGCCCAGCTCTTAATTGGTTGTAAGTTAGAACCATTGTGCTCAAAATGTTTTGAACAGCCCCACACTCACAGAAACATTTGGCTGTTAAAAATTGCTCTTCTGTATTGGCATTTCTTTGCCCGCTATAGAGGAAGCATAGACATCATGTAGGTCTTGAATGGTTTTTCCTTCAACTTTTGCAGCTACTAATTTGATCAGTTGTTTTAGTTTTCATTTTTTTGAAAAAGCTATCAGAGACACAGTTTGTATTTTTAAGTACAAAAGAATAGAAGAGACTTCAATCAATGTGGGATGCGAGATACCCTCTCTCAACTACTGAGCTGAAAATCACGGTGTGTATATGGGGGCAGGAAAGATGGTCGGGCTGTTAGAGAGCCTTCCCACAAAGCAATTCTGTCCTTTCCTCTGGCATTTAGTTGTAGCATCTTTTCATCGGTTCACTTGAGCTGCCATAGTATTCGGTTCAGAAATGACAGCCAAGGCCAAAGTAAAGGCTAACCTTACTGATGTTACAGCACCACCAAATTGAATCCCCTCTGCCACCAAGTAATGGGATGTTGTTTATTCATTGTCCAGTCATCTTCAACACCTTGAAGGACAAAGTGAGTTGCAATTTGATTTGAATCCTTTTGTTTGGTTGTTTTGGTTTTCTACTCCCCCCCTCCCCCCCCCCCCCCAAAAAAAAAAAAAAAATGTAGCCAGGAAAGTTTTTCAAGATAACTTAGGCTTAGCCAAGCAGTGTTTGGTGAAATCACTGCCTCACGTGTACAGGCTTGTGAATTCTGTAGCTCTACATGCTTCTGCTTAGCTGATGAGAAATGTAGAGGATTTACCATAAAATGATAAGATACTGTCTGGGGAGCTGGTAAAAATGTGTATCATCCAGACTCAATATTTAGTAGCAGTTTCAAGCTGGATTGATGGGCTTAATCAGCCATCTTTTTAGGAGGATCCTTTAGTTTTGGTGTGCACAGAAGCTGAAATGTCTTTAGTACCTTTCTTCAGACACCCTAAGACTTCTGGGTGCTGAGCCATTCTGCCAAAATAAGCTGTCCCAAATGCCTGGAAGGAGCTGCCTTACGCTTAAATTTTAGGGCACACCTCACTCCCAGCTGCTTTTTTCTGGGCCTCTAAGAGGAATATGTAAAGAAAATCCTTTAAGTTACGTCAGTCTGTTTTCAGTGGGCAGTGAGGAAAACTAGTGCTAGGAAGTCTTGTATTTGAAATTCATTGATATCCAATCAAATCCTGGATCCTACAAATATGAAAAAGGAGGTTTTATTCAGTGTGCTCCTGTGTATTCCCAAGGTCCAGGGAACTCACACCTATACAGGACTGTAGTGTCTGTCTAACAGCAGCAAGCAGCTATGCTGCTTTAAATGATATTGTACTTTGTGCTGTCCGTGTTGGAGCACTAATCTGTATAATATACAGATGTGAGAGTATCAGAATATTTAGTTTCACATATAGAGACAGAATATCTATTAGATATATGATGCAAAGTTTTCAGTGTGGAAGAGCTAAAGAGCTACTCATAAAGTTGTTTAAGTAATCTTTATAAATGTGTATTATGCCTCTATACTATACCATGATATATAGAGACTGAAAAATATTATATGAAGCTTCTTGATATTTTAAAAACTAATTTTGACTTCTTCATGCAACAGGAGTTATGGGTTGTCTCTCTCATGCTAAGAGTAAGTCTTACCCTGACCAGTATGGTGCTGTACTACTGCCTGAGCTAGCTTTGTGCTTTTCTGGAAATGTCTGATATTCATGCTACATAGAGAAAGCACAATCAGTTTAAAAAAAGTTATTTAACTGGTCTATTGCAGTAGACCATTTTCCTTTCTAACCTTGCAACATTGCCTATTTGCTTCTAGTTGTTTTTCTGTTTTCAGTCTAATAGTATTAGAGTAAGTAATGCCGAATTTGTCTGGAATACACTAAAAGTATTCATGTTTTAAACATTATTTGTATTAGACATCTAATGTCAATATTGTTGCCATTGTATAAAAGACTTAATGCAAGAAGGCATCTGACCTGATAAATGTGAAAATAACAAAGAAACATTTTTAATAGGAAGTAATTGTAATTCTGAGCTGCATATGCTACATCTCTTGTGCCAAGGTGCTTGTTTGACATGCATTCTATTTGTATTTTGTACTCTACTGTGTCTTCAACCTGTAAGAAATTAATAGATTAATTTTCTCATTAATTATTCCCCAGATTTCCTCCTGAGGTTTTAAGTTCTACCTATGTTACAACATCTAATTTTCTGTACCTAGGTTACATGTGGCCCTTGAAAAACTACATGTGCCACAGTCACTATAGCAATACAGGGTTGATATGTGGTTTTTTTGCCACCTGTATTTAAGCATAACTGTGGGATTGAGGTCTCTTTTAGTTACATTCGTTGCTTGGGTTTTATGTGAAGTGCTGTATGTACCTCCTTTCATTTCCTTTTATATGACAAAATTGAGAAAAATTAGTCTAGGAGAACTAGTGAGACCACAGAATCACAGTCAGGGTTGGAAGGGACCTCTCTAGATCATCTAGTCCAACCCCCCTGCCAGAGCAGGGTCACCTACAACAGGTTGCACAGGAAGGCGTCTCTCTCCAGAGTGGGAGACTCCACAACCTCTCTGGGCAGCCCGTTCCAGTGCTCTGCCACCCTCAAAGTGAAGAAGTTCCTCCTCATGTTAAGGTGGAACTTCCGATGTTCAAGCTTGTGCCCATTACCCCTCGTCCTATCAATGGGCACCACTGAAAAAAGACTCCTCCCATCCCCCTGGCACTCTCCCTTTAAGTATTTGTAAGCATTAATAAGATTCCCCCTCAGTCTTCTTTTCTCTAGACTAAAGAGACCCAAGTTCCTCAGCCTTTCCTCATAGGAGAGATGTTCTAATCCCCTAATCATCTTCGTAGCCCTTTGTTGGACCCTCTCCAGCAGATCCCTGTCTTTTATGAAATTATGAAGCAAACAAGAACACAGATCTGACACACTTCTTGGGAGTATCAGACAGATAGCGGACAAGACTAAATAAAAATATATATAGTGGGCTAAACACAAAAGGAGTATTATATTCAAATTTCCTCTCCAAATAACATATGAAAAAAATGGAATTAGGGATTAAAATTTTCTGTGAAGATTTAACTTTCCAGGCATTTTGAAATTAAAACACTTTTGGTTGTTTCTTGACCAATAATTTAAAAATTATTCCATATTGTTTCCTAGATTGTAAATAATGTGTTTATCTGTGTATATCTTGTATCTATTTCAAGCATGTAGGGATATGGGAAGCTTAGGTGGTATAGCCATAGGGAATTGGGCACAATTTTGGGTACTAATGTGATCCAAATATGATCTTCAGCATGTCATTTAAAAAGAAGTCCTGAAAATAAAGACTACATCTCAATCACTTCATTTATTTTAAAAATTGCATACCACTGTGGGTACTCACTTATCTGGAGTTTTGGCAGGTCTTCATTGTTGGTTTTGTTTTTTTTTTTTTTTTTTTTTGCTACAAAACTTCTGCTTATATGCTTCTGCTCAGGAAGTTCTGCCTGCCTGCCAAAGCTCAAATAAAGCTATCATTCGATTTTGATTCAAATTCATACTTGAATTTTATTAGGCACAGTGTTACTTTGTTCACAAAATTATCTTTGCTAACTTCATGAGGTCTTGATTGCTTTTCACAGAATCGTAAAAGACACAATGTTTTTGAAGTTTCTAAATGTATTTGTTTGAAAGTTTCTCATTGAAGGCCCTTGCTTATTGGCAAATTTGGCCATTTTGACTAAAAACCAAAATCAGAAATCTTTACAAGGGGACCGAACGTCATTAATGTTTGGGAAAAAATGAAATCTAGAAGTCCTGTAAATATAAATTTGTTTAACCTAAAACACTACTCATGTTTTTGAGGGAATAAAGGCAAAAGTATCTGGTTTTAACTTGTAGTAAAAGCAGTGTAGATTCTGAAATGTGCTATTGATTTGTTCTGAAGTTGCATTGCTGAGAAATGCCACCCTGGCTCTTAGTGGAATAAATCCCCAAGTTGGATGAAAGTTGCCTTAGGGTTTGCCTGCTCTAGGGTAACTAGGGCTGAGGTTGAGAGACAAGAAACTTCACACTATGATGTTCACTAAATATGCCTGTTCTCTGCAACAGCCTTCAAATACCTATATTAACATACTGTGTCTAAACATTGTATGTTAATTGGTTTGCTAGAAATTAGTGTTACTGATGCAACAGTGTGTTAATGCTACATATGATGCTGTTCTGTGCATTTTCGTTAATAACTGATATGCATGAAGTCTTTTAAATTGGATGAAATTGAGAAGGATTTAAAAACTGGTGAATTTAAAATGTTTTGGGCTATATAATGGGATTTCTTAAAGTCCACAAAGGATTTATGAGAAATGATAGCTAGTATTGTCAGGCACTGAAAGTAGTTTGGTGTTGAGTAAGCTTAGTATCGACTTGGTTTATTGTGTAAAAGTTCTTGAACTTATCAGTCAAGTATTTCTATCTGTTCCTGTGAAGCTCTGTTAGAGGCATTTCTAGTTTCGAAAGCAAACTCAGTATTAATAGGCCTCCATCATTTTTAGTGTTACAGCAGTGTCCGTAATGTGCTAGGCGATAGCTACAATGATTTCAAAGACAAAAATTTCTTCTAAGGCAAGAAGCACCAAGTGAAGGAAGTGAGAGCAGAACAGAGTGTACAAATTTTAGAATTAATACTGAAAAGGCATCTATAGCCCTCATTTCTTATTTTATTTCTGTTTAATTCTTTATTCATCTTAACAATTCAAGCATGTACCAAATATCTCTGTGTGCCGGAAAGCTGGCTTGGACTTAGTAAAGTCACCGGGGAGACGTTATTTCTCTGGAGGCCAGTGGTTGCAGCTTTCTGTTAGGTCCATCAACGTAAAGGAGATACACTCTGTTCCACTTAGCAGTGCATGCTGGAAAGCCTTGATGCTTTCAAATACAGATTTCTCCTCACCACTCAGCAAGACAAGCTGTTCTTTTTTTTTTTTTTCTTACCCTTAAATTATATTAAGTGAAATTATAATTAAATGCATATAGAGAGTGTTTAGAACATTCAAACCAGGTTTAATTCAAATTTAATTTGAATTAATTTAATTCAAACCACATGCTTATAAAAGATGCAAGTGAAGATATGAACCACACTTCAGCTTTGAGAGACTTTTCTGATTTAATCTTACTGAAGTACAGTTTTTCCTATCTGGATGACTTTGTAGGTCTCTATTGGCAGAGCAGCCATGTGGATTTCCTCTGTGTGCCATGTACCTGAGATTGCAGCTCTTCAATAGAGCTTTCATTGCAGAATTTCTGTTTCGGTATCCCAGGCAGAAAAAAATATTTATAGCCCAAATGCCTCTTTGAAGTGGGGTGATGTGTGGCTTTCATCCTTCACTTTTTCTGCTTACTCCTGGCTAGAGCAAATGTCTAACTGTTCTTAAATAAAGTAAGTGTGCTTGTTTCTCTTCTTGAGCTAGACAGCATCCTTTGTACTTGACTGGCTAACTAGTAGGTTCTCATCCCTAAGAGGAATAAATCTTTTCCGTTTCCTTCTGTTGATTGATACATATCTCAGTGTGAAGTGTGTTACTTGGTTCTTATATTCTCTCTAACACTGTCAGTTAACAGACATACATAATACAAATACTGGTTGCTTAGGACAGGCTCTGGATTGAGTAAGACACGGCAAAACTGGAGTTAACCTGTGTGAGGCAAGTGACTTCCAGTATTTTTTTCCTTGTTATGCTGTAGCATTTTCAATAAAAAGAATCTGGTAGAGTTCTTCAGTTCTGTCCTGTTTTTTTAAATATATTTGTGTTTCTGAAGGCACCTGAGCCCACGTATGATACTGCAAAACTAATTGGGGTGTATCACCAGGTAGGGGGATGGTTTCCTGCTGCTGCTGATTTTAATGGGAAAATAAGAGCTAGTTAAAGAACAAAATACCATCTTGAACACTCAAGAATCTTGTATCAAAAAGGCTTGTTCCTTTTTGTGCTGGAACATGTGTTGTCTTCTCCTGTACAAATTCAGGAAGGAGGGGATGTGGAATAAACTGATTTTTTTCAGTATGTGTTGAAATTTCATATATTCTCACAATTCTAGTTAAATACATCTCTTTATGGGATATTGCAGTTTGACTCACTGTTCCCTCCACTGTTACCTCAGGTAATTCACAACCAATCTGTTGCTGTGGTTGCAAGAGGACAGATGAAAAGTATTTGTGGCTGCTGTTTTGGTTATGCTGTAAAGCAGCACTTCAGGAACTGTTAAAAAAAAAAAAAAATCTGTCTGAAATGCATTAGCAGTATTTTGACCTTGATATATGCTTTCAAACAGCTTTAACAGTCACTGAGTCCTGTGCCCTGGGCAAATTAGCTACAAGTAGTTCAGTAGACACTGCCCCAGCTGTTTTTTCAGTGTTTCTGTTAGAGCAGAGTCAACAGAAGTGAACATGTGCCTATTCCTTAGTCACTGTTCCTCTGACATGGTAGCAGCAATGTGGTGAATAGGTAAAGGCAAGTGGCATTTTAGAGTTTTAAAACAAGGTGGCATAGAGTTTTGAGTTAGAGCATTTTATTTTTGGGGAAGAACAGCATGATTAAAGTTATCTCTGACTGGCATGAGTGAAGACTTTTTTATTATAACATAGGAATACAAGGTATAAAGGCAATAATTCTTGTATGACGTAGGTATGGAGACATTAAAAAATAAATATGCAGATACCAAGTGAACTGGAAAAAATACTTTTCATTTTGCACTTCTTTGTGTAATCAGTAAAACTTGCTGCAAATTACATTTTCAGAGCTATGCAAACGTTCCTTATTGCTGCTGGAAGTAGCAACTCCAGCCCAACATGCCATCACTTGAGGGTGCATTTTGCTGCTTGGGCACTATCCTGCTTTTGCAATAGAGAGCCTCTGTAACTACATTTTGGGAAGGACAGCCACATTGTTGATTGGTTGTGGTGGGAAAGAGAACTTGACAAATATAGCTGTACTTGCCTAAAGAAAAAATACTTTTTTAAAAAAACAGTGACTTGAAGAGGTACAAAAAATATTTGTACTTTCACATCATAAAGAAAACATAGGTATTTTGTTTTTTTAACAGATAAAAAACCTGTGACTTGAATAGTGATCTAGTCTTATTGATAAAATGTATATAATATTCTCATCTAAGTGTAATAATGTAATTGTGTCAAGAATCTCCACAGACTGTTGCAATCTGTCTCATGCAGAAGTGATGGTACTGCATTTGTTTGTATTTCAGTGGCTTCTAAGAGTCTGGGATGGAGCCTGAATTTCTCATGTGATATGTACTCTACAAACACACAACAAAAACATTGTTCCAAAATTTTTGTTGCATATAGTTTTAAGATTTTTTTTTTTTTTCCCAGGTATCCTAAAAAGAGCTTCTGGTTTTATTTTTATGGTTATAACTTTTGCTTTGCCTAATATTCACACTGATTATGGTATAAATTTCCTTTGCAGTTTACGTGTGAACTTGGACATGGGTAAGGCAGCCTATGGGTGGATGATTATGAAAGATGACAATATTCCTGGAACAGTTGTTCGAACTAGCACCATACCAGAAGAGTTGGGACGATTAGTTTATTTACTAACGGATAAAACAGGTATATCAGGTTACAATTCTGAAATGTGACTTTTTTAAAATTTTCAAAATTGATTCTATAGTTCAATATGTTAATGTAAGAATAGATTTAGACTGCTGATTTTTATTTTCCAGTAAAGTTTTAAGCATGTGCTTGAGGACATTGTGCCAGTACTTACATGTGAAAGTCGGTGTTTGGTAGTAATCTCATTTATTCCAGTGGGAACACTCCTTCTATAGTAACAGGACATTGGATAGCATTAGTAAGACTACCATCTCTCTTACTCTGAAGACTCTGCATTAACGCTCAGATTGCTATTTTATTCTGCACCTCATTTCTACTGCAATATTGTATGATGGTAACAGTTAAGAATGACATTCAAGAAAGCAAGTCATTTCCGAAACAAGTCATAAGATCAGCCTCCAAAATGACATCTGTTATCCCCATGAAGTTAGTTGCTCTTTATGTTACGATAACCTGTTCTAGAGCTGCTATATGATTTCATCTTCATAACTGTAACCTGTTACTATACCTGACCTGGTGTAGTGGAAAACCCAACCCTTAACAGGATCAGAAAGTAGGTAAGTGTGTGAAGAAGTAATACCTTGCGCTGTGCTGCTGCCTGCCATTATGACTGGCGCTTGTTACAGTCTTACCATGCCTTTAGATTTAGATGTATTTGAGAAATCTTAAAGTTTGTTTTGGAAAATATCATAATAAATAACAAGTTAAGTTCTGTAGCAAATACAGTATTTCTTCTGCTTTCTTGGTTCTTTCTGAGATTGAATAAATCAGTTCTAGTAAACGTACTGTTTTTTGAAGAAGCTGAACTTTTGAACTGAGAAAGTTGTTTCTTAAACACCTGAAAAAATTTTGTAGTGGTTTTAAGTAAAATATAGTTCAAAACAGTGAGAAAGCATTTGGGGAAGTGGACAGAGGTTGGCCTCTGTTACACTGTTCAGAAAGCGCAATACCCAGTTTACATCTCTTTCTGCTTGAAAGACTTCCATATTCCCTCACATGCTGAACACTTCTGTTACTGCATATTTTGAAATGAAATCTAAATTTAATACATTACCACATTTTCAAAACACACTTTCGTTTTTGTTCTATAGGTACATATGTTACCCTATACACTTCTGAATGCTGTTCCTCTATTTCGTAAAAGATAAAGACAACTGCCACCTTGTTTCTTAGCTTGTAGAAAAATGTATTGCTAATTATAGTGTGGTAATTCTTCAAAGCAAGTGAACGTTTCTTCTTTTAACAAGTTTTATTTCAGTTAGCTAATGATTTGTATGCTATTTGAAACTCCTTATTGATTTTAATTGCACCCTTCATCATGATAATTTATGTAACTTTAAGAGTGCTGTCTCATCAAAGGCTCGAAATATATAATTTACAGCATATGTTTTGGAAAAAAAATGTTAAAAAATAATTAATTTTCAAAACAATGCAGTAGAGTGCATTTGCCCAAAGCACTATGTTGTAAGCAAAAGGAACGTATACTTCTTAAACTTTCCTGATAGAGAATCTAGTTGCCATACCAAACTGGAAATGCAGTTCAAGTGTTGAGGAATTCTACTTACAGTTAGACGCACTGAAATTTTAAGAGGCTTGCTAAATAAAATGCTAACAGTTCATTCAACCAACTCTACAGTGCAAGAATTAGATTCTAACTCTGGTGACCAGCTTATATTCTGTGGCAGGATCAGTGTACTATCTCTTTTCTTCAAGCTGTATGGACCTACTACCCTGTTTGAGAAATAGAAGATTGTTTGAAAAAGAAAAAAAAAAAAAGCTTCTGCAGTTCTACTTCTAGAAAGACAACCCATACACTTAACCTAATATAATAGTAATTAAAAATGCAAATTTTAAGCTGTTTTTAATTCTGGACAAACATGTAGCCAATGTACCTTTTACCCAAGTATATCGCTAGCTGCTTCCAGTTTCCTTCTCTGAATACACTTGGTCTCATTCTGCATTTTATCATAAATGTCAAACTTACTGTTACCTAATGAACAGAATCTGTACAGTTAATCCGTGATTGCCATTGCACGATTATACACCGTTCATGAGAGCTGGCTTCAGTACTTTCTCACTTGAATTTTCAGTTCTAGTCATCTGAACCAGTTGATTCTCTTCTTCTGCCCACTTAAGGCTTGGCTGTCAGAGGGGAAGGAAGTGAGACAGTTTTGTGGCCATCTGTCCAAGTGGGTGCAACTAAAAAGCAGGACTAAAAGGCTGGTCTAGTTAAATCTAAACAGGTGAAGTTTTTCCTCAATATTGAAAATGAAAGCGAATCCAGAGAACAGTCTGTAAAAATCTTACATTGTGGTCCAAGCTTCGCTGGAAATGATTGAGAATTAGTTGTTGAGTCTAAGGAGCATTGCATTACTAACATAATTGCAAGGTAGTCCTTTGTATGATTGTAAATTGGGTTTGTGCTTCATCAATAAGCTTTTTGACAAGAAGCGTCCATCACAGTGGCGCTCTCATTTGCCACAGTAGAATAGAAAATGAAGTATCCCAATAATTGCATTATAGTTTCCTTATTGTGGGACAAGAAAGCAATGTGGTATAATTAGGTTTGATTGGAGTGCATGTTTCCGGTAAGATCTGAAATTAATGATGTTGCTATAGTGACACATCTGTGGCCACCAGTGCGTGAAACATAAAGTAATTCATTCGACAAGAGAAGACATCTGTTAACTGCAAGGATGCAGAGCATATTGACACTGACCAGAAATACTAGACGTTATGTGATAAATGAACAAATGATGCTGAAACAGGAGGACAGATAATTTGTACTTAATCTGCTGGGAGAACTTTAATCTTCTCACTGGTTGCATTTGACAATGCCATTGTTTAAAGAACAATGCTGCAGAGAACTCATAAATTTTAAAACTTAACTCAGGGTGCAGCCTATTAAAGCAATACATTAATTCCTTTGTTAGGGAGTTTTTATCTTCATGTAGAACAAAGCCATTACTAAAAACACCCACTAAAACAACAGGTTTTTTAGGACTCACATTTTAATTATAGCATCCATTACCCAAAATGCCATGTTGTTTGGACTTGAATCACATATAAGTTTGACAGAAAGGCGTCATCCGTTATGGTGGGGCGTGGGGGCAGTTGCGGGGGGGAGCAGTTTCCAGCGTTTTCCAAAGGCAGCTGAGCATGATATCTCATCCTATCCAGGGTACAAAAAGATTCTAATCATGAAAGAAAAATAAAGATATTTGGCAATATTTATCGAACTTTTTTTTTTTTTTTTACTTAGGATGTGTGATGGCAAACCTTCTGCCGTTCACAAGAACTACCAGAGTATTCGGATAAAACAAACGCGTACAGTCTTCCAGGCGTAGTTATTTACTAATGAATACACTTGTATTTGAGTTCTGTAATTAACATTTTGGCGGGTGTTTGGACCAAATGAGATACTTAGCAGATATAATAGTTGAACAGATGCATAGAGCAATGGTATTCTTGATTTTCTGGGAAAGCCTTGTGTTAGAGGTTGGTGTTTATGGGCTTTTTCATTAAATGTGCCTAATGTAATGTACTATTAGAATAGCAAATTTCAGTAATTGTTTATGAAAATTAATCTTTTAAAGTATACTTTTTATTCTTTATCTGCTTAACATAAGCTACCACAGAGAAAGAGTAATTTTTATGAACGCTGATGGAATAACCCCTCCTCACTTCAATGTGATGGATACATATCCATGCTATTGCCTTTACACTTCCTCTACCTCTGTGATATTTAGTACTGCTAAGATTGCAGGGTGAATAGAACAGACTAGGAATGGAAAGGTTTGATGGAGAGATCCTACAGGAAGCTTCCAGACATGCACTCAAAGTAGATCAGTCAAAGGAATCCTTACTTCGTGGCTTCTGTTGGACTCCCATCGACTGAAAATACACGGTGTATCCAATGAGTATGGATGTTGCTCTTAGATACTGCTATCATCTTGTGGGAGGCAGAAGGTGCAGAGGAAATAGCTGCTTCTATTCATACAAGTCTTATGAGGAACGACTGAGGGAACTGGGGTTGTTTAGCCTGGAGAAGAGGAGGCTGAGGGGAGACCTTATCACTCTCTACAAGTACCTGAAAGGAGGTTGTAGAGAGGTGGGGGCTGACCACTTCTCCCTGGTGACAAGTGATAGGACGAGAGGAAATGGCTTCAAGTTATGTCAGACGAGGTTTAGATTGGATATTAGGAAATTTTTTTTCACTGTAAGGGTTATTAAATATTGGAATAGGCTGCCCAGGGAGGTGGTGAATTCACCATCCCTGGAGGTGTTTAAAACAAGGGTAGATGTGGTACTTGGGGACATGGCTTAGAAGTGGTTTTGTCAGGTTAGGTTAATGGTTGGACTTGATCTTAAAGGTCCCTTCCAATCTCAGCAATTCTACGATTCTATAGCTGTGTTATCTGTTACCTCTACTGTTACCTTCAGCTCAGGAAAGAATAAAGATATTTCAGCTCTCTTTGTCTTTGCCCTTGTTCTTAATGGATTATACTAGGGTTTGTTTGGTTTGAGATTTTGTGGTAGTTATGTTTATGGCCTGTCTGTAAGTGGAGCAGCTGAATGAACAGACATATTCTATAAGTGTTTACCATGAGTTTTTTCATTTCCTTTTTACATTCTATACCAGGTTATATTTTTTTCCAGGATTCATAGAAAGAATTTCCATCTCCAGAATGTTGCCAACTGTCTAATTATTAAGAGCTTTGGGCCTGATCTCCCTTAAAGTTTCCATAGAAATGTTCACATTTACACTGACTTTTATCTGTTTAAGCAAATAAACAAAGTACTCATATTTTATGAAAAATTACTCACCCTTTTGATTTCTCACAAAGTTATTAATACTGTTGTACATATTTTTTTGCCTGTTTGGTTTTGGCCTTTTTAGATCGTTGGTATTGGTCCAAATTACCGTAGGATCAGAAAGATCTGCATCTGCTTCTCAAAAACAAAATAAAAAACCTCTACTGCTCTGTTGTGAATCACATCTGTTGCCACCCAGGGAATGATGCCTTCAGGACTTTTTCCTTAGAAATTAATTTCCTCTTTGCCTGCTTTACTCCGTGTTTAATGATACAATTGGGGGGGGGGGGGGACGACAAACAAAAAACAACCCCACCAACCAACCAACAAAACACTCTTGGCTTCATTAAAGAACATACTAAATTTTTCTTAAGCGATTGTATACTTTTTGTCAGGATATTTTCTTTGTGTGTTACCTGCATAGTAGAGCAAAGTTTAAGAATGTATAATAGTAGTAGATCATACATTGACTAGCATAATTTCTGGAAGCTTTTTTAAAATAAGCTTTCTTTATCTAGTAATTTCATATTAGCGATGTCCTGAAAGCATGGAATTGATAAGTAGGTCTTGAAAAAGCATTATTAAAAATGGAAAGCTCTTTTGCAGTTCTTTAGTACTTGTCACCCTGAGCAGACTAGAGAGCTCAGTTTTGGGTTGTTTTTAATTCCTGAAGTGGGCTATATTAGAAAATCTAACTCTAGATATTTGAAGGGCTTGCATTTTGGGGCATAAAGTAAAAGATGTGTTGTTTTGTGAAGGAATATTAGTCTTCAACTAGAAGACTAAAATTTAAGACAGAACTCCTGCTAAGGTTGTAATGTGACTGATTGGCACCGTGAATCCCGTTTGAATATTTGGAACAAGTTGTGGGGAAAGTTTCTGTCCCATTTTGGTGTTTCATTCATTAGGAGAATTTAGAAGTAAATCTTAATTTGCACACATGGTAAAACTTAACTTCCATGTGGATGACTGAAAAAGGTGTATTTTGTTTTATTTTTTGCAGAAATTTTTGGGAGCACTTTCACAAATGCAGCTACGCGTGTTTGTCTGATAACATGTCAGGCTGATTATTGTTGAAAGCCTTACACTAGTCTTAAGAATCGTGAGCAAACTGTAATTGTTGTTTCTGTTCTTTTTTTTTTTTTTTTTTAATGCACTTTTGTGTAGCAGGTACAGGTGTTTTTGCAGCCTCTTTTCATATGTCATAGTTATTTCCTGTTACTGTAGCTGATAAAAGGGTTTGTATAAGTAATGTATAAGATGCAAGTATTGAATGAGGATTGCTGGAATGTTTATTTCCATGTCTTTATGAGTTGATTCTTTTTCCTTGCCCATTTTCCCTAAACCTTGTTCCCTGGGTCCTGATTGTTGCAAGATAGGAAAATCCATACTTTTCTGCTCAGAAGCTTTTCTTCTCTCCTTGCTGAGAAAAGGGCTTGGGGGAGGGGGAACACACAAATTTTCCACCTATCTACCTTTCCCTCACCAAACATGATCTGGAGTTGGACTGATCTTAAAGGTCCCTATCAGCCTAGATGATTCTATGATTTAATAGTGTCTGAAAAAATAATCTTTCCATATCATAATCATAGGGCTAATTTTGTTTCCTGCTCAGTTTTCCCAAGCAGCAATTACAGAACTAGTGGGAAGCAGGTTTGACAGTTGCCCGCTGTCTCAAATTTTGAGTAGCATTTAGTTTCACAACTCCTAGGGAGTGTTTATTTTAATTCAAAGGCTTGGCAAAGCTAAGTGCGGTGAGAAGATATTAGCATGCCTGGAAAGTAAGGAAGGCAATGCAGATTTACTTGGAAATTTCTTGCAATAAGCATTGTTGAATAAAGTGGGTGGGTTTTGGTTTTGTTTCTTTTTTTTTTTTTTTTTTTTTTTTTTTTAGAAACAGATTTTAGTCTCATGTTTTATTGGAAACTTTCATGTTTCTCGTGCAAAACGGAGATTGGATTGGAATCTATAATTGAAGTAAAACATTTAATCAACAAATTTAACAAAAGGTCTCAATAGAAGTACAGCTTCTAAAGGCAGAAGTAGTAATTTCTCATGGTTTTATCGGATTACTGTAAAACCAAAATAATCTTCTTATCCCTTGTACAAAAGTAACCAAAAAATTCTGACTTACTAATTCTAGAGATCAGTACCTTTTTCTTTTCTTCCTGGGCTGTTTTCCAGCCTTGGGAATATTCTACTTCTCATGTTAATTTTTGATAATATGATATGATTTTGATAATATTTTGATTCATATTTTGTGAAGGATTTATGCATTTCAGTTAAATCTTATTTAAAATATTTTTAAAAATTCAAATAATATGACTAGGAAAAAAATGCTGAACAACATGTAGGGAAAAGGGAATGGGGAGTGCCATTTTTTTTAATGGTAGAGGGGGAATTTGGAATGATCACCAAGTGCTGGTAATACAGGAAGACATGGTTTGATAGTGCAGTATGATGGTACAATAATTGAGATAAAGTGTCACTGTACAGATATTACCAGGGAGTAGGACTGTTAGACATCTCAAGTATAACTGAGAAAGACGTGAGACTTTTACAGCCCTGCGGAATCTTTGAAGAGCACTAATGGTTCTAACCCTATTGGATGCATAAACTTGATGCTAACTGTCCAAACAGTTCTGTTTTCCAGATAGTAATTATAGTATATGTCATGCTTTTAGTCTTCTCTCTTCCTGTGGCTTACTGTGTATTTTGGCATACTGGGACAAAGGCATGATATAAAAATAGTGTAGATAATATGAAGCATTTTATTCTGCAATTTTATTTATAAATAATTATCATATCCTCCGTATTAAAACTATCGGAGAAGCGTCACACTTTTGGTACCATGTTTTGTTTATTTTTTAATTATCAGATGTATGTATTTTAATGACCCAAACCTGAGTGGTTAAACATAAGAATAGCTTTATACAATATTAATTTCACTTTGGCTGAGTAACCATAGGAAAAAAAAAAGTTTTAGGAAGGGCCATTATCAAAACAATCTTTTGTGAGCTGACCATGGGAAGCTGGGCGGTAGTGACCTCTTTTTGTCTGATGTGGCCCATCATGGAAGGCTGAAGCTCCCACCCCTCAATTAGAGCTTTTCCAAACCAGAGGATGTGACTAGTTGGCAGAGGTGGACACTGAGTGTCAGTCTATGACTGACACCCTGTAGTTTCTCACAAATGTGAAGCGAGCTCCGAAAATACTGATTTTGTTCATTCTGGCTTATTCCGGTTGGAGGCTAAAGCTGTCAAATTTGCAAGTGATGTTAGGTCTTAATGACTTGCACTAAATAACATTGAATGTGCCCGTTTGCTAGAATGTGTGCCTTTGTACACGAAGTGTGGGATATCTGTATGAATTTTGGGGGTTTGTTTTTCTTTTTTGTTTTAGACTTATTGATACACATTGCAGGCTCTTGCATTGGCTTTTGGGAGTCAGTTCCATCCAGATACTGCATTTTCCATCTTTCATATGAAAAGTTTTTCTTTTTTTGAGCTTGTATATTTAGTTGTGTTGGCAGAATCAGTTTGAAGGTAGAACCAATGATTTCTTCCAGTATGACTAACCCTGATCTTTCTCCACAAACATTCCCTTAATTAACTAAACAGATGCTTACTCATGATTCATTCCTAAAGTGAATCTAAAAGAAAGATTTTGGTGGGCTTTTTGTGGCTGTCTCACAGTACTTTTTGCTGCTTTATGATATACTTCTTTATTACAGGAACGCTTACACAGAATGAGATGATATTTAAGCGCCTTCACCTAGGTACTGTGTCCTATGGAACAGACACAATGGATGAAATTCAGAGTCATATTATAAACTCTTATTCACAGGTATCTCATTTCATAAATTATTTACCTTTAATACTGAGATTTTTTTTTAACAGCATTGAAGCATTGTTGTTACTCATTATGTCTAGACATTTGAGATGCTATAAAAGTTCTTTCATTTCTAGGTATCTCTTAACAGATATGACAGGAAAAAATGTGAGACAGTACATAGTTCTCTTCTGATTCTGAAGTTCCCTGTAATACCCACTTAAAGGAGTTTACTTTTCTGTTCCCCACTAGCAGAAGTCTGTGTTAACCTGTCTGTGCAGTTTCTCCTGCAAAATCATCTAAGAGTAAGCTATTAATTACTGAGACTACAAATTACAAATAAGTGTCCAGAAC
>NC_138906.1:66603265-66783265 GCF_965231255.1 Vanellus vanellus | reverse complement strand
TATTGCATTCTTGTTAGGGCAAACACATTTCAGCCTGCAGCAAAAGCATGCAAACTGCTTTAGTTCGCAAATAATATAGAAATTGTGTAGGTTATAAATTAAATCAGCAATATTTGTATTTTAATGACTCCTAATATTTATACTTAACAATGAGGAGAATTCAGAAGTGAGGAAGCAGGGTGTTCTGCAGAATCCAGTCAGCCTGTTCACCCCTTTTACTGCATACTTGTTTTCATTTCACATTTTTCAACTGTCTGCAGGCTCTGTAACTGAAATCTGACTACAAATGCAAGGTGATGAACCCACAGTTATGTATCGGTTCTACAGAAAAGTAGATGAGGGGTTTTATGAATTATAATGAGTTAACAGGAGGGTATATAAAATAAATGGTTACTATCCATATTAGTTATCAACCTTTTTAAAGGGTACAATTGGAGATATATATATATATTAGTATTCATGCTTTGTTTCCATTGTTGAACTTTGTTTTATAATTCATTGTGTTTGGTCTTAAAGGTGCACTCCCAGAATACTGGAAACAGTACGAGTTCAACACCATCAAGGAAACCTCAGTCGTCTGCACCCAAAGTCCGCAAGAGTGTCAGCAGTCGAATACACGAAGCAGTGAAGGCCATTGCCCTGTGCCACAATGTGACCCCAGTATACGAATCCCGGGCTGGTGTGTCTGGAGAAACAGAATATGCAGAGGTGGATCAGGACTTCAGTGATGAAAATCGCACTTACCAGGCTTCCAGCCCTGATGAGGTTAGTATGCAAGAGTGAAAAAGTTAATATCTCACGAAGAACAGGAGAAGTTAAAAAGAGCAGAGCTGTGAAAGAAGAGTGGTTTGGGCTGGAGTTTCTTTAAAATTACCCATAATCTGGTTTTATTTCCTCTAGACCTGTAGGAAAGATCTGGTGTGTTTCTTACATAAAAGTGTTTTCAATGATTTGACTAAAAGGTCTGTGAAGTCAGTACTTTGGGATCAATACTCTGTTGAGAATTGCAATTGAAGTTACTAGGTGTATTCTCAAAACGTTAATCCATGTATGAATCAGAGCATATACATGCAAAAGGGAATATGAAACTGCTTTGAGTGATGGACAAACAGGTATATTAGCTAGAGACACTACCAGTTAGTGGAATGTATAGATTCTTAATGGAGGCGGGGGGAAACACCCCAAACCTCAAATACTCCTGTAGAAAAAAGCTTTTGAGCATCAAATCCTGGGCAGCTTCATAATGTTCAGGATTCAGTGAAAATTGCATCAAGCGTAGCACAAATTTAAAACCCCATTTCAATAAAAACATGCATTTGACTTCCATTGAAATCCAAATTCTAAACGAATCCCACTGCCTTCAGTGGATTTGAGTTATTGTTCTGAATAATCTTGTTTTGGGACCTAAATTGATTGCCTAAAATTCAATCTAAAAAGATATTAGAAGAGAGAGGCAAAGCTCAAGTTTCAAGATACTGCAAAGAAAACGTAAAAAATAATTATAGCCCATTTACTTTATGAAAACATTTATGTACTTGATACAGTACAATAAAGAAATAGAGTATTTTGAGGTTGGTTTGCCTCTGAAAGTGAGCAGGTTGAGGGGTGTCTTTGTTTTAAAGAAATTCTAGCAGTGTCTGAAGCTTGGGTGTACTGTTGGCGGTGTAGCCACAGTAGCGTAGTCATAATCAAAACAACGTTGTTGTAAGATGTGAAGAAGGGAGTGTGTATCTGAAAGCCTGTATATTTGGGGGGCTATACAAGTTGCTCTAATACAAGATAATATTTTTTCCACAAACTTCATCTTGCCACAGCATAGCCTGTTATTCTTGGTATACATTTGGTTTAGATGTCTAATATATTGCCATCTGTAATACTAACAAAACTTCAGCAATTCAAACTAAAACTGTAATCGCTAAAAGTAACTAGTCTATAACAACTCTGTCTTCGTGTAGTACCAAACTAGGAGGCATTACATGCATTTCAGATAGTGTAAACGCAGTTCATAGTGTCAAAGGATTGTAGAATATAAAGAAGGGGCTGGTTCTCAGTGATGAAAAAGTGGCACTTAAAACATTTTAAAAATAAACTCTAGGAAGGACTTGAGATGCTGCTCTGTGGCTAAAAATCAATAATCCATAATACTATAGGTGGTCTTATATAGCGTGGGTTATGCATTATGCATTATGAATAGAGAATGCTGGAAGTGCACTTGTTTATGTCAGAGATACACTGCAAATACAGTTTGTTAGTGTAGTTGAATAATGTGTGATTTGTTTTATGCATATGTGGGCAAATTTTCATATGCCTGTACATTCATATTTGCTAAATACATCAGTGTAATGAGCCTGTGAGATATTACTAAATATAATGGAAGACTGCATGAGCAAGTACCTACCTGTGGAGGTATGATGACAGCTATGGATTAAGTAAACATTCTGCTTTAGCAGCTAAAGGTATTACTAAATTAGGTGAAGAGATGCGCAATTGAGAGGCTATGTGGGTTTTTTCTCCCACTTGCTCTTGTCTCCCTGTGGGCTGTTTTATATTCATTCAGTTGTTTGGAACCTGAAAATATTACCATAAAGAGCAATTCTCCTCCTATATTTGCTAAAGGAAACAGCTGTAAGACTTGAGAATTATGCAAGTGGTGCCCTGGGAAGACAGTAGGGAATTTGACCTTGGAAGGAGGAAAAGGAAAGTTGATAAAGTGCTAATATGACAGATCTGGGACTCAGGGTGGAAAGGGAAGTAGAAAAGGAAATCAGTAACAAAGAAACTATTAGTGTTCCAAGGAAGAGAAAGCACAAGTATCCTTTTAATAATGATTTTTTTTATCATCTCGACTCATACATTCAAACTATATGACAGTGAAATGAAAAACTTACCTTTTGGAACAGGCAGCATTAAATTATCTCAAAGATAATGCTTAGAACACTAGTAAAATTATCATATTGAACAAATATGCTTTAATATAATAAGAAATTGATGCTAAAGGGAGTCTTATAAAAAGTTGAAGCTACAAAAAAAATTTAAACATATTTAAACACAAAGCATAAAATATGCAGCATGACAGCAAAAAGCCTAAGAGTTGAAAGGCTAGCAGGTCTTTATCATAATTTTTTAAAGAGTTCTATTGATGCAATGTTTGCAAATCACTGGAGCCTAAGGAAAATAATGTAAATGGTTCATTATTTAGCTTATTGAACTTTCCTGCAGTTAGGTTGACGGATGATGCCAATGTTTCCCAATCACCAAAGTACCATTTTAAAAGCATTTTTTATTGAATAAAGTGCTTTGAATATTGCACCCTGGAGCTTTATTTAGGGAAATGGTTCAATTGATGTTTTCTGTTTAACCTCAGCACTGACCTATCACAACATATTTGGTTAATAAGCAACATTATCATTTAATAGACTTAACCAGTTTTATGCATTGTACTTTCTCAACATTACAACTCTGTTCTCTTAGATTTTGTTTATGGATCTGACTTGATTGCAGTCTTTTGAAAGAAGTTATTTGCACAGTTGTCTGTTGCATTATATAATATTGTATGATGTTACCATAGCACATAAAGAGCAGAGAACAATGTTTAAGTATAAATTAATCTTCCACGTAGGAAAGTATAAGAAGCAGTTTAGTAATATGTTGACACGCTGTACACTTAATTAATTGACTTGAGGAATTCATTTGAAATTCTTCACGTCTGTATGTGTATGTGCACATCCATATACAGATAAAATATAACCATAACAAAGTATGCACATTTGGAAGTAGGTACATTCATCATAAAAGATGTATTTATCTATTGTTAGAGTAACCTGAGATAAGTAACTGATTTTGTATTCATAATGTGAACCCTACTTATGCCAGGCTCTTTGTTTCTTATGATAAGTGATCAATATTTCATTTTCTCTGAAAGAGTGGAAAGTTTCATTTGTCTGTCACTTGTCCTCTACAGCTGTAGCATAGCAAACAATAATCATTCACTGAGAACTTACTGAAAAAAATGAAAACAGCCCCTACTTGGCCATCGTAGGTGTGGGTTCAGCTCATCTGTAGAAAGCCAGCTACCTTAATGTAATGAACAATCATAAAAGGATATAAGCTAAGTAGGTAAAGCAATGGAGTTCAGAGGTCACAGACCCGAGCAATTCAGGGGCATGCTATGAACAGGAGCCTTTGAAGACCTTTGCTCCCCTTGGTCAGAAAAGATTGATCAGTCACGATTTTTAATGACTGCTTACTCTCATAAACCAGCTATTTATTTGTTATGCTTTGTCCTGCACTGTTATATTCTCAAGCATTTCTAATTCTAGGATTTTGAATATTTAAATGCTACCTTAAAGTGTGGTCAGTTATTTAATTCCAACGTTTCTGTCCAGAGACAACAGAGTTGCTAAAATTAATTACAAGGATACAAAGCCAATCATTTAAAAACAGACAGGGAAATGATATGCCCTTAGTGAAGCAGCTTTTGTGTTTACAAAAGTGAAGCTGTAATGTATGAGACATGTTGTATTGTTTAATTCATTTTATTGTGTGTGCTTATTGAAGCAAGACTAATTGTGTTGTTTTGTCAATGTATTGTGAAAAGCAAATCACTCAGTAGCATAAAACCATCACTTTCATGACCTTCGAGACCCGCAAAGAATAACTACTCCATAGCTTGTCTTGAATATTGATCGGCAGTTTTTTCACATGATCAAGCTGTATTTTTAAGTTAATAATTTTATTTTAATTATGAAGTTTCTTGATGAAAAGCGATGGACTGCAAATGTTAGTTATCAAATCATTGTTTATAAACATAAACAAACCACTGCTGATTGGAAATATGTGAGTTGTTGAACAATCCAAACAGAAACTATTGGGAACACTCAGGCAGTGGGAAAAAGAAATCTCGGTGCTCCTTTCCTGTTTCCAAACCAATAGTCTTAACTTCAAAATACTACACATATAAACCTCTGTACACCTTACGGGGCAACCTGATTTTGAACATAGATCCTATTGTCTGAAGTGAAGATGCTCTTAAATACTCTGAAATAAATGAAGGTTGGTTATATGAGAGTTCTTCTAAGCAGCAAAACTAGCTTACAAAATTTCCATCCCTAGTCCTTCTTTCTTGCCCTACAAATTGCTCCCTCATATATGCCAAAATCTTCGAAGCCTTTATTTATATGAGTCATTTTCCAGTTTAAGTGGTCAGGTTCATAGCATGGCTCCAAAAAAGCTGTCAGCATAACTGTGGGGGAACTCCCAAACTGCTGGATGGGGTGGAGAAGAACTGTCAACACCAACCGCGAGGCAGTGGATCTTTTTCTTAAACTGACATTAGCTCAAAAGGGAATATTGTATGCTGAAAGTGACAATTAGTTGGCGATAAACTGTTTTGAGCAACATTTTGTAAGTATTGAACAGTTAAATATTTCTGCTAGGGGGCAGCAATGGCAGGCTGGCCTGCAAGGAAGAGGGAAGCCAGGAGGTGAGTGTGATAGCCGTGCTGCTAGAAGCAGTGGCCTCAGTGATGAGGTATACAGCCCCACAATATCCAAGCAAGGCGAAAAGGGCAGGTTCCATGAGAGAAGCCAGAGACAGTCAAGAGTATAAATTGTTGTACAGGTCTGTGGTGATGAGGCACACCTGAACTCAAGCCAAGAAGTCAAAACATTAAGTCAGGATCAGGTCTTGAGGCAGCAACGAACATTAGACACGGTCTGGTGATTGCAAGGAGAGTTCATGCCAGTGAGGTGAGTCCAAAGCCAGGAGGTTGTGTCTATCTATCATGGCCAAGTCAGTGGGGTGCGTGGCCAAGTGTGGGCATAGCTGCAACCTGACTGCAATGTAGCTCATAGGACCAAGCATGAGAGCCAAGGTAAAGGGGGGGGGGGGGGGGCAGCTTCCATGGAGGCTTCTTCAAGCTCTTTCTTCATCACAGCTCTTAGCAGTGAGCTGGCCTTGAGCACGGGTGGTTAAACTCCTAGGAAGGAAGGTGCACTCAGGGCCTTTCAGTCTAAACAGGGGTTTGAATATTTTTTCATAGAAATACAGTGCTATGCCATCTTGGTTGATAAAAGGTTATGTTTGAGTCAAGTAAGTATCCAATCTGTGCTTCAATTTGAGTGGGATGGATTGTTGTTTTTTGTTTTTTTTTTTTTTTTTTCACTTCTGCTTTGTCTCACAAAATATTCTATTATAAAAAACAAAATTAGTGGTTTAGGTTCCTAAGACCAGCTAAGAATTCAAAGGGAGCAGTAATAGTGTGATGGTTTGTATGTTCCAGTCCTGATTGATTTAGTATCTAAAGCAATCAAGAACAGCCTTAGGGCATTTTTTTGGTCTTCTGCCAAGCAATAACAGCCTTTTAGGACTGATCCAGTAACTGAAGGTCTTCAGGATTCAGCAGGGTGCTTCAAATACCTCACTTTGTGGATTTATAACCCTATGTGCCCAAAGGCAATTTTTTCATTTTTTCAAGTGACCATATCAGGTTTTCTTTAACTGGGACTTTTTCATGCCGTAACGCTCCCAAGATGACAAGTAACTAGAAGTAGTTGCATTTTCCATAGAGCAAAGGGACTCAATGTTGCAGTTCCCCAAACTGACAATTAGTAAGACAGCTGGGTGATAACTGATATTTCCTGTTTGTCCAGAGGAAGCAAAGGAAGATGTTAATCTGAGAGGGAATGAGACTGCCCTTCCTTGTGTAAGTTATTTACCCTGACAGAGAAAGGTCTGGAGAATATAGAGATGGGCTTAGAGTTGGGCTATGTAAGGAACGGTCCTGTAGATACTGATTGAATGGCCTAAAGCTATCTAACACCACTCTACAGAGAAGCAAACTCCTATTATTTGATAAAGCAGGGAGGTACTTAACTCTTTCATTCTCAGAGTTGGAAATAAAGATATGGATGTTCTATAAATGCTTCCTATGGACAATCTGTTTCATCTTACATTTCAGCCTTAATTTTGAATTTTGACTCGTGTGCTTAGACACTTATAGCATTTTCTGCCGCATGATTATATTCATTGGGGTTATTAAATGGGGGTCATAGGCTAATAGAACTTTGAGGTTTTTTCCTTAAAAATAAAAAAATGTTGGCACCATAGATGGAAAAAAAACCCACATTTAGAATGCATTTGATTTACAACAAAAGTAAATATACCAAGGTTTTTGTGGCCTATCAGTTTACCTGTTTTCTAAAGTTTTTTAAAATTGTTGAGTAGTATTTATTTTAGGTTAAAATCAGTCTAATGTTCTAATTAAATACGTAGTTCTGAATCTGCAACAGGAATAATGGTTTTGAGTTGGTTTTTTTTTTCTGTGCGTGCAGTGGGGTTTATGAAGTCCTTAACTATTAGTTTTCCTGACTCTAGTAGGCTTAGCTTTTGTGACTGATAAAATAGGTAACTGCATCGTTGTCACTTAACAGCCTTGTGTACTTTATGGAACTTCTAGAAACTACCTAAGATATTTATAAGCTGCTTGTTCTGATTTAGTTCCGTAAATGAACACTTCTAAACAAATGGGGTGATTATGTCCCCAGAACATGGAATTAGTATGCAGGGTTGCCATGGTCTGTAACAACAGTGCTTCTGAAGTTTTCCCTCTTCATGCCCCTCTCGAGACGTACGCATTCCTCAGGCAACTGAGCTAGACACACCATCCTGCTTGGAGAAGCTACTTCCACCTCCTGAGCTGGTACTGCTGTAGGTTATGTTGTGAGTTGCACAGTTACTGCTTGAGTTGAGAGAATTTCCTTATGAAGTGTCTGAATTTGACTTTGAATGGAAATCTGTGCTGTGGTAAATGAAGAGTTTCATATTTGGAGCTGTGAACTTTTGAAGCTCTGAGGGTCGAGTGTCCTCTAGTGGAGAGACACTGCTGACAGGCAACCAGAATTCAACAGTGGACACATGGTAAATAAAAACATCTGAAAGATTTTGGGTGAGAAACACTAAACAAGAGGTGTTTCTCAGTACCTTTTGTCAGATCTGTTGCATTTCCATTTCATAATGCAAATATTTGCTACCTTCATTTTTAATTTGGACCAGAACTTTGACCTTGTCATGCAAAGACGTGGATAGTTTTCTTTACCCTTTGGATTGCTGCTGAGGAGGAAGACAACTAGCAAGTCAGAAACCACAGAAGTTGTCTTTGACTCCACCTACATTACCTGTCATGAGAACACTACCCAGTCGGTGGGTTCAAGTGCAAACCTGTGTCTCAGTAGTGGGATGATCTTATATCTACCAGTGCACTTCTGTCTCTTAGGCAGTCAGTTTCCATAGAAGGGAAGCTTGGTGATAAGCTAGGCAAGATCCACAAACTATTCAAGTAAGTCCCTAACCCGGAATCAGAAAACTTGGCACATTTCATCTGTGACCGTTAGGAAATTAATGGTTATCAGCAAATAAATATTTTAATTAGAATGAATTTTTTTTAAAGCAAAATGTTAGCATCACTAGTGAAGACTTTTGTGCTTTTCCGGCTTTTAATTGCTTTATCTGACTCCATCCAGTATGTCAAGCTCTGTAGAAGCCACAGCTGCTGCATTTACCTCGCATTCTAGGCATTCTTGATGTATGCACACTAGATCGCAAGACCATTTTGATGTAAGGTTTCAGAAACTTACTGAAGAGAGGAGAATATACTTCTAGAGCAGTAACCTCAAGATGAGAGACTTACTTAAGAATCCTTTTTCTGAACTCTGTATAGCCAGCCATTCAGTATATATTTATTTGTTAAGATTTGTAATTTAGATTTTCGTGCCGTGTGTGAAATAATTTTTTTTTTTAATTTGCATATGCTAAAAGCTTCAGATATTTAATGGTGAAGTCTGGGTCTGTTCTGGATGCTCTAGGTCTAAGGTCTAGGTGCTCTGATTCATTCTGAATGATGAGAGTCAACTTAATGCCTTGCTTTCAAGTTTGTTCAGTTGCCTTTTAGGCATCTATTTGACTCTTGAGCCTTATTGACTATTTCTGCTATGGTATTTGCACTGATCAATTTAAAAGAAAAAAAAAAGGTGCAGTTGTGTATAGGCCAGGTATAAGAATCCAAAATGACTGTGCTGCAAAATGCTAATTCAAATGGTAAGTGAAGCCAAGCATAAACGAAAAAATAAACAGATGTGAGTCACCAAATATAGAACACTTAAGTCCTAGCTGCAAAGGGACACAAATGAGATGATAGGGTATTAGTAGAAAGATGCAATTTACAGGTCAGAATGTAATAGTAACCTTTCACTGTGAAAATTGAAAATTAACCTTGGGAGTACTGGATCATTTACAGCTTATATGGTAGTTTTATTGAAGAAGAAAAATCTCTAAAGAGACTTCCTGTGATTTTTGAGATTTTAAAATGGTGCTTTTCAAAGTGTGTTCTTTCTCTTCTGTAACTGCATCTTGCTGTGCTTGTATTTGGTGATGCCTACACAGATGGCACTACTAGGATTTCTTAGGGGTTCACACATTTTTTTTCCCCAGTTTTAAATTTTCATAGAAGCTATGGTGATTTACTTGCTTTGAGTGAAATTCTTACTGAGCATTAGTCATCATGTCTGTTGAACTTATCTAGGGATTTTACTACTTGCGTATCTATTAGCAGACTGCTTGATTTTTATTTTTTTCATCTTACCTGAGATTCATAGCAGAGGCAGGTTCCATAAAAATCATGTGAACTTCACTATAATTACCTTTCTAGTCAATTAAAAATCTAATTTCCAATAAGGATTAGCGTTTGGAAAAATAAAAATAAAATTGAGGAAGAGAAGTTTTTATTTTTAATGAGAAACTTCTCATCCAATATGGAATATTGCATATAAACTAACAGTAAAGCAGTTAATTATTTTTTTGAAGGAATAAACCACATGGTGATGATGATAGAAAGCATAACATAGAAGAAAGCAGAAGCTAGATGTCCAGCAATTTAAAGCAGCATTTTTTTTTAAAAAAGGCAAATCTGATGCATGCATTTAAGATGGCATGTAGTGGTAGCTAATAGTGATAACTGTATAAAGCAGCATTTCTGGGTTTGTAAGAGGAACTTTCACGAGTGTGTTTGTGGGATGCAGTATTGTAAGCTTAGTTTCCATCTCATTTGATATGGTAAGAACTCAATTATATTATTGTTGAAACAAAGTAACAAAATGATGTGAGAGAACAAAGCAAGCTAAAAATAAGATCCTATTTACTACATATTACAGTGTCTCAACTTGCATGTAATTGTTTTGTCTAATAAAATGTTTTATAGGGAAATACTCCCCAAATCTTTTACTTACATAGCAGTGTCGTTGGTACAGAAATTGCATTCTGGTTTTGCATAATTTCTACTGGATGTCCTTTAAGTATTGTTGAATGTATACCTGGGGTTTTTATTAGAACTGTTATTTCTGAGTAATATATTCTAAATACCGCATTTTCAGGAATAAGTTCAAATAAGTTTTTATATTCTTGAGAATTTTTCTAAGCTTTCTGAAATAAAATACTCATTTGGTGTATTAAGATTTTGTACTGTTTACTGCTATTCACATGTTTTTTCCTAAATTCTTGGAAGAGTTTAGATTTTTACCCTAGCAACAGTTGTTTGACTTTAGCCTAATTTATATAACAGTATAATAGACCTTTCACACTTAAATGTGGCTCTTTTTTCCTTTTTTTCTTTAGGTAGCTCTGGTGCAGTGGACAGAAAGTGTTGGTCTCACTCTGGTTAACAGGGATTTGACCTCAATGCAGCTGAAGACCCCTGGTGGACACATTCTGACATACTATATTCTGCAGATCTTTCCCTTCACTTCTGAGAGCAAGCGCATGGGCATCATAGTTAGGGTAATTTTGGGGGGTGTTCCGGGTGTTGGTTTTTATTTCTCAAAAAATGTTTGTACTAAATGTTTGTTTTTATGAAATTTAATAGAAACTTGATCCTTCATGGAATGCATTTCACAAGATTTTCAAATGGAAAATATAGCTTTGACACAGGTACAAATGAAATACTAGGCAAGCATTTATAGAAAAATCAGGCTAAACCAATGTTGCAGAGAGCTTTGTAAAGGACAAACTCTTGTCTTACATGAGACCATGTTAATTTTCCTACTTCAAGCTTAGTCTCTGAAGCTGCAAGTTGCCTTTAAGCATTTGTTTTTAATTTTCAAATGTTTGCTTTCTTACAAGATATGTTGCCTCTTCAAGGGATAAATTAATGGCTGAAATTTCTTACAATAAGAGTTAGCATCTTTCTATACTACTAGTGCTGCTTCTTCTCCAGATGCAGTATTGATATCTGAACTGGCGTGCATACACACCACAACCCACAAGGTCTAAGATTTATGAGATATGTGCTTAATTGTCTCCTAGATGCCCAGTTGGAAGCATAGTAATGATCATTAAAACCTCAGATGAAAGGAAGCCACACCACCACACTAAAAGGAAGGTTCAAACCTCAGCCAATGTTAAGCCATCCACACTACATACTTCTACCTTCTCCCTTCCTAAAATCAGACACTGTAACAGAACGGTTTCAGACAACATTGTTAGATGGTTAGTTCAGTGCCAAGTCCCAGTTAAATAGGTGTCAAACTCACACCGTTTTTTATTTGCCCATGATGACAAGACAGGCTTGCCATCAGCCTTAGGCAAGGATACTTCAGGCAGAATATGTGCGTGCTCCTGTCTGGAGAGACCTTGGCAAGTCTGTCTTTCATTAGGTGAGGTTGGCCCCAAGAAGTCTGTTTAATAGTGACGTGTTCAGCGATATTATAAGAAGCTTGCAGATGAGACTAATCTCTTCCTTCTGTGACAGATGGTAACTCAGGAACTCCTGATTTGGATTATATGTGTCTGCGTGTGAATTCTCCGAATATGCGATGAATGTTTCATCATTAAAACATCTGTAACAACTATTTACACTGTTATTTGTAAATTTTTAATTACTTAGGTATTTTAAAGGTGCAGAGCAAATTTTCTGTTGTGGGCTAGGTAGTATATACCAAAGAAACAAAATAGGAGTTAGAGGGGGGCAAAACAGTGATATCTTAAAATTTATACGGATGATGAGAATCTGTTACATTGACTTCAATTAGAACTGATCCTCTTACATGAGAAAGTAGGGAATATGCATCTCAATGGAATCAGGGATGTCGATGGAAGTAGTAACATCAAGTAATAAAACTTACCCACCTCTTGGCAAAGTACTTCATATCTTATAAATTATAATCCATTGACTACTTCAAAAGACAATTAGGTTATTGATAGGTAAGTGTTTTGACTGTATAAACAGATTATTTTTTTTCCCCCTCTATTCCTCTTGTAAAATTTTAGGATGAATCTTCAGGAGAAATTACATTTTACATGAAGGGTGCAGATGTTGCAATGTCCACTATTGTACAATACAATGATTGGTTAGAAGAAGAGGTAAGAAACAAAATCAAAATTTATAAAAAATAATGTTTTGTAAAAGCTAAAAATTTAAAATCAAAATATCAGGTATTATTGGAATATGTTCAAAGGAGAACCTGAGACAATGCAGCAATGAGTTTTGAAGTTCACTTTACTTATATCCTGAATGGGGTTTAAGGGATTAGAATTATTTCCAATTCTTGAATAACCTACAGGAAAAGCAAAGCTGGTTGTCATAGCAGAACACATTCCTACTTTAAACAAGGAAGTTTGTTTTTCATTGACTGACCTTTCACATAAAACCTAATTATTTCTGAGAAGTATTCTGCTATAAACCTGTGTATCCTGAAATGCCCTTGTTTTATCGAATTCTACAACAAGATATGATTATGAATTGCAAAGTTTAGTAAGGGTTGCAGCCAAATTGAAATAGGTTTTTGCACATTTATTAAACTTAATTTAAAATAGCTAGTGACTGAATTTCAAAACTGATTAATATTTTTCCCTATGTGGCTCTAGTAGGTACCAGCAATCATCTTATTTTGACCCTACATACAGACAATATGTTAATACAATGATTACACCATGTATGTTCATAATGGTATTGGCAATATGAATCAATATCTGCTGCAGGGCAGTTTGATTTATTCGGGGACATGAATAAATTAAATTCCCTCAAGACCTAGCAAAATGTCATAAAAATTACTTTCGGCGATAATGATGCACAATTAATTGTAAAATACTTGTTTAATTTATTTAGCTTTATGAGGTCAAATCAATAAGTGTTTTGCACTGGACAGCCTTGTTTTTCATTAAGACATGCTATTCCATGACTTTTTTTAATGTGTAGATATTTTTCTGATAAGAGGTGTGTTCAGTGGAAAAAGGAAATGTAGCTCTGTTACGCACCTCAAAAATGCTTTTAATTTATTTTTGAGCTTCAACCTAAAAGAGCTTTCTTTAAGCTAGGAGAGGAAATGTAATTGGTTTACCAATAGCATACCACTTCATTTGGGGGACCTGAAGTATAATTGCTTTTTATTCTGCTTGTGGCTTCTCCACAATAATCTAAGAGTCTAAAGAAATACCAATATCCCCTGTTAGCATATAGTATAAAATGGGTACATACGGTTGAATATTTGCATAACTATTCTGTGGTTTGGTCCATTTAGTGTGGTAATATGGCACGAGAAGGACTGCGTACACTGGTTGTTGCCAAAAAATCACTGACTGAAGAACAGTATCAAGATTTTGAGGTATGAAGGCACACAGAGATCTTGTGCTTCACCATGTTTAGTTACTTCAAGGGGAAGTAACTAAACTTTTTTACTCTATTTTATTTTTTTATTCTCTTTTTTATTCTATTAAGGTGGCAAAAAAGATGATTAAAGTATCGATAGTTGAGGTATGGCACACAATCTGTTAGAGGTTTTGTCATTTGTTAGTGATTGTTCTGCAGTCATACATAAGATACTGGTTTTCTTTATGTGACTGGACAGTGTTTTCCCAGAAGCTAGTGCAATGTTAATTCATGACCTAAAAAAATCTACTTGTGCTCAAAGATAAGAGCAGTTCCTGCTTAGATGCTGTGATGCCTAATTCTTAATTCTTCAGAAGGCATTCTCTTGAGGTGATTTGTCAGAAAAAAAAGGTGTATCCATATTATAACTGATTAGTAGACTACAGGTATACTTTATAAGTCATAGCAAACTCTAAGTGTTTTTGTATTTGTGCAAACAGAGTCGATACAACCAAGCAAAGTTAAGCATACATGACAGAAACCTGAAGGTTGCTGCTGTTGTAGAGAGTTTGGAGCGAGAAATGGAATTGCTGTGTCTTACTGGAGTAGAAGATCAGCTGCAAGCAGATGTTAGACCAACTCTAGAGATGCTAAGAAATGCTGGAATAAAGGTACTAAACACATACTGCTGACATAACAACAGGTTATCATTTATTAACTTTTTTTTTTAACAAGACATGAATTGTATTTTTCTCTATTCGGGTTTATTCAAAGTAAGAAGTACGGCAAGTCCTAAGCACATTCTGGGCATGAGCTAGCAGAAACAAACAAGACATTGTGTGTGAAGTTCCTTTGTGCAGGAATTGGTCAGGGATGTGAAGGTTGGTTGCGGGAACGGCCTTGGCCACACACAGTAGTTATGAGAGGGTGAAGTTCAGCAGGCTCAGGAGGATCTTATTAATGTCTGTGAATACCTGAAGGGAGGTTGCAAAGAGGACAGAGCCAGGCTCTTTTCAGCGGTGCACAGTGAAAGCACAAGAGGCGATGGATGCAAACTAAAATAAAGGAAGTTCCACTTGAACACAAGAAGAAAATTTTTTACTGTGAGTGTGTTCAAACACTGGAGCAGGTCTCCCTGAGAGCTTGTGGAGTCTCCATCCTTGGAGATGTTCAAAACTGTCTTGACGTGGTCCTGAGCAGCCTGCTGTAGTTGACCCTGCTTTGAGCGAGGGAGTTGGACTAGATAATCTCCAGAGGGCCCTTCCCATCTCTGCTATTTTGTTATTCTGTTTTAAATTAATCCCTGTTCCCCAAAGTCTTTCAGGTGAATTAGCTGGTAATGCAGTGGTGTGCGTAATTAGAAAAATATATGTATGGATTAAAGCCTTATGATTACATCAAATTTCTTTTTTGTATGGTGTGACTAGTGCAAAGTACTTAAATATTGGTAGTTCATGTATAGTATTTTCTCATTTGCTCTTCATATTTTTCCTATATGTGGTCACTTCTGACTGTTAGGTTTATGCTGCTACAAATAGGCATAGAAGTGTGTGACAATTCATAGTTTCTGGGGTTTTTTGGTTTTTGTTTTGTTTAGTGGTTAGTTCTAGGATTTCAGAGCATTAAAACTGTTCTGGTTTTAATTAAAACCCATGTTATAGTAGGCAGGAAACACAATAGTAGCTGTAGATAGGTCATAAAATTATAGATTACACAGCTACTGATGAGAAAACTTGAGTCTCTTGTCATTGTTCATTGACCCACGTGGACACTAATGAAAACGATCTTACCTGAGTTGTACAGGAAAAGAGGGAGACAGAGGCTTACGGGTTAATAAAATTGCAACTGTTAACTTAGTAACTATCCAGTAATAACTCCTGCATCTTAAGTCATTCTTCCTGTGTGGTCTGTTCTGTTTGGTCTAGGGCTAATGGTATTTCATCCAGATGTCCTTCAACTTTCTTGGTGTTAAGGGGCTGAGGGAAAGTGAGCTGTCTCACTTCAAGAACAGATGGATCCTCAACCTTATTGCTTAAACTTTAATGCCTTCATCCCAGTTCTGTGTGGTCCGTGGGCAGGACCTCTGAGCGTTGGGACTGTAGCTCTTCCTCCAGGATATGCTGTCTCATTGCTTGGCTGCTGCTTTCTGATAGATTCTCACTAGGGTCAGAGACTGTTGTGTCACATCATTTGCTGACAAATGTTCTCTCTCTTGTAGTTGTCTGCATCCTCACTCTTTTCCTCAAGGTAGTATCAGGGCCATAAGAAAAGGCTTTTATGCTTTCCCTGCTGTTCAGCTGTGCCAGTGGGTTTCCCCAGAGTTTCATCTTGTCTTCTTGTAAATTGGGACATTGGCCCTTGTGAGGAGGGAAGGGGAATGGAGCTGCCTGAAGTAAAGACAGTTCTTTTCTGCTTCATGTGTTATTGCAGTAAAACCTGCCTGTTAATTTTAGTTTAAAATGCACACATCAGTATGTTTTCTCTGGTAGTCTAATCCCAAAAGGTACCAGAAAAAGGTTGGAGAGAGATGTCATATAGATTTGGAGAACAAACACATTAAAACTTTTACATTATTTTGCAGATATGGATGTTAACAGGAGATAAACTGGAGACAGCAACTTGCATTGCAAAAAGTTCTCACTTAGTGTCTAGGACTCAAGATATTCACATTTTCAGACCTGTAAGTATAGTTCCAACTTTTTTGTTGGTTCATTAAAGGACAGCTAATAATAATGTTGCTTTGTTTGATTACTAGTTGGCTGCTTGTTGAAAATTGATGGGTTATTGTACTGAGTGTCATAATAATGGTCAAGAGAGTAGTACTTAGGTTGTTATTCAAGGATGTAGAATAACAAAGCATTGCTTCTGGTTAAGCATCCTTGTTTCTAGATTTACTGATATGCTACAGAAATGTTTGTAGCCATGTTTGGGTGACCCAGGTTCAGATGTGTTTTACGATCTTCACTTATGCATAAGACATAGTAAGGTACCTCTGAATAATGATGGAGGGGTCTGTGGGAGGTGTTGAGCCAATAGGAAGGAGTGTCCAGGAATTTAGGCTGTCTGAATGTGGTTCTTACTTGTTCTAGCATTTTCATTAATAGAATTCTTCACACTCAAGCAGAATTAATCCTGAATTAAACTGTGATGCCAACATCCAAAATTAGATTATTTTTTTATATTGTGATATATATTTGCATTTTATTAACAGATAAGATAATTGTTAGATAATTGTTTAAGATAATTGTTAGAAAGGTAAACTGAATATCTTTTTCTGTACATTTTGGTTATATTTGCATAGCATCAGCTCTACTGAAGCCAAATAAAATTAGATTTTCCAGAAGTTGATAGATGCTGTGTGATCAGACATAATGTGTCTGTGTTTGTTCTAAATGAACCGCTTGCACCTACAGAAATAATTATATGAATATAATTTACATGTAAATGTAGTTTCTTCTGAAGCATCAGAATGGCAAATTAGGCCCTGCAGACTACTATTTGCAATTAAATTATTAATGCTTCTGATAAAACTTCAGATCAATTTTTGTTGACCTTTCCATGTTGTAACACCACAAATTAAGTCTTCCTGAACAAAATCTATTTAGTTGAGTCAGATTTTTATTTTCATTACCTCGACTGGTAATAAGAGATCAGCATAAAACTGTGTTAACTCGGAGTATGCAAAGTTTTAAATTAGTTAGAAAATGGATTTATACAGAATTATTTCTCTGGCTGTATTTGTTGCAAAGAAATAACTACTGGATTAATGTAAGAAAATACTAAGCATTCTTAACACTTCTATTTTAGTTATAGATTAGTAAATAAAATGTTATTTACTACTTTGGCTTCCCAAAACAATTTATGTTGTTTTTAATGCTCTTCCTTTTTATTCTGAGAAGTCTCAGCTTCTCATTTTGTAATAATGTTCGTATATTGTTCTAGAGATATTTAAAAATGAAAAAAAAAAAAACCCTCCGTGCATCAGTGTATGCCAAGTGCTGACATCTCTTAATCTCTGTAATTCAGAAAGATTATAATGGACCAATGTAATCCAGGGTTCCTAACAACTGGCAGACAAGGAGCTTTCTCTTTACATGTTTAAAAGGAGGAAAAAATTCCCAATCGGGGCATGTGTATGGGTTTTTCTCTTTGCAAGTGCTTTTTAATGTAACTAAAATTTTGTGTAGTAGACCCCATCTGGAGGGAGAAAGGTCTTTGGACTGCATCTGATTCTGGGTAGTAGTGGGACAAAGACAAAACTTCACATTCAGTGTAATTAAGACTCATATTTTAAAACTTATTTAATCTAAGTGCTGACAGAGCCAAAACTAGAAGTGTAATCTATGTGTGGAACTGTGTCTTACATGAGAGCTCTAGAATACATTGATCTTTGGGAAAAACAAAACCAAACTGCCAGTCTCCTGAAAATCTGGTTATAATTTAAGTTTTTCATGTTCTGTGTTCTAGCTCAAAACTTGCCAAAATCTATTTGGTAACCTTTGACCATTTTTTGCATTTCGCAGTTGGGCCTTTCTGAAACAATAGTTACGTAAATAAAAAAAATCTATGATGTAGTTTGTATTATGCCATTTGATCCTGCTTGCATACTCATGAAAGATCATAGAATCACAGAATGGTTTAGGTTGGAAGGGACCTTGAAGATCATCTAGTTCCAACCCCCCTGCCATGGGCAGGGATACCTCCCACTAGACCAGGTTGCCCAAAGCACTGTCCAACTTGGCCGCAAACACCTCCAGGGATGGAGCTTCCACAACTTTTCTGGGCAACCTGTTCCAGTGCCTTACCATCCTCAGAGTAAAAAATTTCATCCTGATACCCAATCTAAATCTACCTTTTTCCAGTTTGAAGCCATTCCCCCTTGTCCTATCACTACGTGCCTTGTAAAAAGTCCCTCCCCAGCTCTCCTGTAGGCCCCCTTTAGGTATTGGAAGGCCGCAATAAGGTCTCCCTGGAGCCTTCTCTTTTCCAGATCCAAAAGGATTAGTATTGTTGAGCATTTTTATGTGCCTTTTGAAATCTATGTCTACTTACCCAAACTGAAGGAACTATTAATATTAACATTTTGCATTATTCTAAGAATATATTTTACTGATTAATAAATAAAAGTTTTGGGATTTGCTTTGTCTTTTGTCTATTTTTTTTTTCCTCTGGCCCTGCCAAGACAGAAAGACTCAAGTCAGCTTGAACTTAAGATATTTTAATGTCATGAATTCATTAATTTTTTTAGCCCTGGTCTGCTTTGGTGAGGAACCAGTTAAGCTGACTATGTAGATTTCCTTGTGTGAGGATTACTTTTTCACTCTGTAAGATTTGAGGCTTGTAGTCATATCCCATGGGTATTGGGCTTGCACTGGGGTAAAACACTTGTTGAAGAACAAAGGCCTTCTGTGTATGAGTTCTCAAAACCTGATTTATTTAGGCAGTTTTTTAAGAATATAACGAAAATCTTTTAAGTGAGCGTTTTTTATTGAAGGTTACCACTCGGGGAGAGGCTCACTTAGAACTAAATGCCTTTAGGAGGAAGCATGACTGTGCCTTGGTGATATCTGGGGACTCACTTGAGGTAAGAACTTGATTGCTGTTAAATTACATTTATCCATATGCTTATGTTCAAAAAGTAAAGTATTGGTGTCTTCATGCTTTTAAACATTTTTCCAATATTTGCCCATACTTCAAGTTGTCCTTAGAGAGACTTGTTTTTCACTGAGTGCTATGGGCAAATGTTATTGGTTCTCTGGTCTCCTATACGGTAATGAAATGGAATTTGTATGCAGTGTGCTTAGGTATTCTCTTAACCCCAAAATTGTTGGCCCTCTAAATGAAAGACAATGTCAGTTTAAAATAATAAAACCACAGTCAGGAGAATGTGGCTTTTTTTCTTCCAGATAGATGATGTCCATGCAAAACTTCATAAAAGAATTCTTTATACTGTGTTTTTGCCTTAGACTACACGTAGTAGTATTTAATCATAAGTAAACGCGAGTGTATTTTTTTCCTTAGGTTTGTCTGAAGTATTATGAGCATGAATTTGTAGAGTTGGCTTGTCAGTGTCCTGCTGTAGTGTGCTGCCGATGTTCTCCCACCCAAAAAGCTCATATTGTGAAACTGTTACAGCACCACACTGGAAAACGCACATGTGCAATAGGTAAACGTTGGCACAATCTTTATTTGCACTAGCTAAAATCTGTAATAAATTTAAGCAGTAGATGGCACCATTGAGAAATAGTTGAAACAAAACCAAAGAGTCTTCTTTATCAACAGCCAGGTATTATGTAGCTGTAGCAGAAAATACCATTCTATGAGAAAGGTGCGCTTATCTTCTTTATTCCACAGGAAAAAGCCTTGATTGCTGAAGTAATTAGTCATAATCCATAGATTAATTGTAAGAATGTAAAGGTATATCAGGGGCTTATAAAATACTGTAAGGCCAGGGGAGTGAAACCTCTGAAGAGCTGAATATTGCAGTGACATTTTCCAGGTGATGGAGGAAATGATGTCAGCATGATCCAAGCAGCAGACTGTGGAATTGGAATTGAAGGCAAGGTAACGCTAACAGTTTCATTGTCAAATACGTACCACATAGTAGTTTAGTAACATGGGATTAGAAGCTTTATTCTTAGACAATTCTTGGTGAATCGATCATTTATAATTAATCATTCTAATTAATCGATCATTTCTAAAATAGGCTGTAAGATGAGAAAAATTCTTAGCCTTTGAACTAATATTTTCTTTTCTTCTATGTCCTCTGCTTTATCTTTTTAGATACAAAAAGCAAGAAAAGCAGAAAACACTATAGTTATTTCTGTGTAGCATTTACCTGAAGAAGCAGGATAGGCGATTAAACTTGTTCTAGCCTCTATATCTTAGAATATGCACAAAAAATTGTCCTTTGTCTCATTGCAGGCTTGATTTCTGAAGCAGAAGCAAACTTGACTTTTAAAATTAATTATCAATTATAGTTTTTAAATTTGAAACATCTTCTACAGTGGGTTTCATATTTGGAATATTTTTGTCTTGTTCTAGGAGGGAAAACAAGCTTCCCTAGCAGCTGACTTTTCTATCACGCAGTTTAAACACATAGGTAGGCTGCTGATGGTACATGGTCGAAACAGTTACAAAAGATCAGCAGCACTTGGTCAATTCGTCATGCACCGAGGCCTTATTATTTCAACTATGCAGGTATTTAAAACTTCATTTTCTGAATAGTTAAAAATGCTGTGGCTGTCTTTGAAATGTCACAAAATCTTAATCAACCAGTATTGTTTTTTTTCTTTATGGTAATGTTTTGTATATAGAATTATATTAAATATATATAATTATCTGCTTTTTGTAGGCTGTATTTTCATCAGTCTTCTATTTTGCATCTGTTCCCTTGTACCAAGGATTCCTAATGGTAGGGTAAGTCAAAACCAACAGTTACGATATCTGGTAATAAATATAGCAAACTAACTTGTTAAATAACATCTTGTAGTTGGTTTCTGCCTCGTTTTTTATATGTTTATCACTGGTATGCTACCAAAACCTGGAATGAGTGTATAAAGAAAAGTCGACCTAGGTTGAATATGCACTATATTGGCTGGAAGCCTCATTACCAGTTCTCTGAAGAGAGGGATCTGCATAGCCTTAGAAGAAGATACCGTGTAACCTTTTTCACATACAGGGTGAAAACAATAGAATAAATCTCGCAGACCAGTTTCAGCTGTTACACAGATTGCTATGCAAGCCTCAGTGAGAAGGACAGATTTTTCTGTTAAAAATGGAGCTGAAGCTACTGACTATGAAATTTCCTCTGAGAGTGCACTACCCGTCTGCCACATAGATTTCTGTTTAGGTGAATGTGTGCAGGATTAGGAGCACCCTGCTCTTGTTGCAGAAGCTGCTTTAGTAAAGTGGTTCCCCAAGTCATACAGCTCAGGGATATGCATACACATTCGTGTTTGTCCCTGCTCTCTGCCCCCTCTGTCCCAAGAGGTTCTTTTTATACTCCTTGTAAACAATAACTTAAATCAATAGTAACTTAAATCGTAGTGAAATCAAGGTCTGATTACACCAGACTCTGCAGAGGCAAGCAGTAGACCTCTCCAAAATGTTTGTAAATAGTTGTGCTAAACTCCAGGAAAGTACATGCTTTACTATCTGGCATGTGTGTTCTAAAATCCAAAGCTACTTACAGAGCTGTGCAGACTTTCGTTCGTCTACCTACCTATGCTGTGATGTCCAGAATACAGTGCTTGTTTTTGCTGCAGTTTTCATGCCATCATCTGAGGATGGATTTAAATATCAGGTTTTTGAACTGCTTGTCCAAATTGCAAGTGCACAGGGCGTATGGTAAGAGACGATAAGCTTGGGTGATATATATAGAAAAAAGAAATTTACTAGTTTTGAATGTATAAAAGCGCTGTAAGTTCACGACTGGCAGCTCTCAGAAGCACAAGAGCAGGTTGCATGTGTAAAGCTGTATTGGTATCTGCCTCAGTACTGGGTAGAAGAACCAGTTTAATTCCACTTAGATAAAAAGAATAATCGAACTCAGATCAGTTTAAAATCGTATCATACAAAAGTGTCGATTTATGTGCTTTCCTTTCACCTAGGTATGCAACCATATATACTATGTTTCCAGTCTTCTCTCTAGTATTGGATCAGGATGTGAAGCCAGAAATGGCATTACTGTATCCAGAACTTTATAAGGATCTCACAAAGGTATGAATGTCCTCGGTGCACAGATATGAACAAATGCTGGAATGTCCAGCATGCAAAACTGGGAATTCTTAAGGTAATTTCCTTAAGGTATTCCATTCAAGACAGAAGCACAACTAACGTAATGCAGACTTTTCTCCTATGAAAATAATCCATGGTACCAAATGTTCCACTCAGTTTTATTAATAAATCTGTTAAGTCACCAATGGTTGAACTGAAATAGTTCAAACATGAAGTTATGTTATGTAAACGTTGCTTTCATTCTGGCCCCAGGATCTCTAGGGATCTCGGGATCTCTGATCTGGTGTTATTTATGCTTGCTTTTCCACAGCTTCTTTTTCAGTTATAAATGGTAGATTAAGTTATAGATTATATTTTTTTCCCCTAAGTCCCAGAAATTACTACTGACCTCTCCAAAACCTGACTTTCTTTAAATAACAGGTACTGATAAATGATATCTCTTAATTGAATCATCTGTAGATACTGCTTTCTGTGTATTTGCACATACCTGCAAACAATGAAAATGTATAATTTCTTTACCTGCAAAAGTGAAAAAGATCTCAAGATTCTGTTTTCATAAGTTTTTTGAAAGGTGCTTCTGCTCTATCTTAAACTGTCAGCTAGAAAAGTTATGATCCAAGACAGAAGAAGGTAGTATTTTTAGGGATAGTAGATTATTTGAAGATGTGTCTAAAAGTTCAGAAGCAGACTGTAGTCGAAGAGGGTCCAAACTTTTCAGAGCCTTTGTCTTTTTAATTGTACTAAATTAGTTATTAGCTGTGTTAGGCTGGGAGAATTTTTTCTCATCTTTTGGAGATCTTGAGTCTCTCTTTCTCCTCTTCAGAATCTTTAAAGTTTCTTTGTGAGATTTCAGCCTATGATTAATCTCAAAAGAGCATAGCCTTACACCCGCTAAAGGTAGTTGTAAGCTTGCCTGTGGAAACCTGGCGATGGAACTTGGAAGCATCTTATTTCCAAAGATAGAAATTAACCTGTACTCAGAAACTGCCCAGGATGGGTAGATTAATACAGGCTAAGTTCTCTGTTTAGGTTTAAATGACAATTCTTGGAGATGCTGAAGCACTGGCTTTCCCAGCTTATGTTGCACCTCTGTTAATATTAAATAAATAGAACCCAAATAATTCTCTTCAGAATTAAAAAAGAGAATGTGGAGAAACTGGAGAGTACAGCTCACTGCATTGTGTGGGCCAGATGATGATCTGTGAATGACTATTGATGAGTAGTACAAAAAGTTATTTGTGTGCTACGTTTGACTTCACTATTACAAGGTAATCTTATTGTGTTACAACAATTTATGATCATGCTGCCGTATTCATGACACTATGAAGCCTATGTATTTCTGCACATCATTTTTCAAATTAGGGGCTCTAAATGCAAATCTCTACCAACGCTGTTCATCTAAATGCTATTCAAACGTGTTGACGTGGACTGTAATTGTCTTCCTTGGGATTGGTTCCTTTTCTGGGAAACGATTGTGACGAAGATGCTTTTTAGATTTTTAAAAGAATAAGATATATTGGCACAAGTGAATAAGGTATATTGACAGACTCTAGCTCCAGTGCAAGAAGAAGAGAAAATTAAAGCTTCATGAAGAGAGACAGGTGTGGCCACATACCCTGGAGGACCCACTGATTCAATATTACTGTTACTGCGGCTCCTATGGAGTTATAGGTAGAAGAGCTGATGAAAATTTGAAAGGAAGTACAAGTAAGAGGGCCCCCTGCTTTTGTCTGAAAATGATGCACAGGCTGTTGTGCAGCATTCCCTAGAGGCTCAGGAGTGACTTACCCCTTCTAGTTCCATAAAGGTGAACTCACGCTCATTCTTATTTCACAAATCTCGCTAATTGGGAGCTATGGTTGAAGGCGGAAGCAGTGTCCAGTACTCACAGGGAAAATTAGTAGGCACTTATAGGATAAAAAAAAATCTAATGGTTCTGTGTACTTGTATGAATTTTTTCCCATACTTTCAGTCTGTCACCGACATTCTAGACTATATACACAATTATGAAAATGTCTTTAGCACCTTGCCGTGAACAATACCTATCCAAGAAAATGTTTTAGCCTATACTGAAGTAATAGAAAGAGTTAATTCATCACTTCCTACAGCAGTGAAGCACATTTCTTTATAAAGTGCTGATTCTTCCCAATTCCTGAGTGATCACTTCTTTTGTGCCAAAATGGCTGCTTTGTTTGCTGTTTTATCCTTTTAAATGCATGTCCTTTCAGCTCTGCAATTCTAACATATTTCATCTGTACCCTCACAGAATGCGAGTCATATGCACATGCACAGCATTTACTCTGATTTATGTGTATGTTTCAATCTATAACATTCACAACCAAAGGAAGATTTAAAAGGTATTTGGTAATAGTTACTTGCTGAAAACTTATAGTAGTCATGTGTTTATTCTATGAATGCAAATGGACATTTCATCCAACATTTAGAGGTGACTAGTAACGAATTTTGTTTGAGGTTTAGGCCCATAGGTATGCAATGCTATTTTTCTTGAAGACTACGTTTTACAAAACAGACATAAAAACATTTTAAATAAAACAATAAACTAATATTACTGTAATTATCCCTCTGAAAACCAGCCAGAGCATTGCAAGGTAAAGCATCTTTGCTGTTTAAGGCCTTAACTGTCCTACCCCCAAATTTAGACTTTGTGCGATTTCTATAAATGAAGAATCATAAAAAGAAGTAGAAGCTTTTTAGCCTATATTACTTCAAAGACTGCTTATTTTATTTGTGAAATATCTCTCTAGTGATTAACTATTAAAAATATATGGACTGAGTAGACTTAGAAAAAATAAGTTTTGTTTAACTGTCCTCTCACTTGTTTCCCTTAGGGAAGATCTTTGTCATTTAAGACCTTCCTCATCTGGGTTTTAATCAGTATTTACCAAGGTAGGAGAGAGTCCTAATTTTACTGAACTGAGAATTTTTTGTCTGCTATTAGCAGTATTGTTTTTCAGCTGCAGGTTGAATTCCCAGTTACGTATATTGCTTTCTGTTTATCTCGTAAATCGATATTCCTGTAGTGTGCCAGGCCTATTCAAAACATGGTGTGGATTGGTATTTTTATTGATGCATGTCACTTAAAAAAGGACATGTTTTTAATTAAATGCTAATCCAGAAAAATTGTAATGAGTGCTCACCACATTGCGTATATTTACACAGTAGTTTTCTTTCATGGAATAACAGAAGTACTGCCGAAGAAATCTGAATTATGTAATCAGTTAAAAGTAATTACACTTTCAACAATATCTCATTTATTTGTAGCACTTGACGAAATGAGGTTAATTAACAGTTCATCAGATATTGCACTAAAAGGTGTTTAATTTTCTAATAGTTTTATTTCTTCGCAGCTTTGCTTTGGTTGTTTTATTTCACATGCACAAAGTACAGTAAATATTACTTCTGTTCTTTTAGAAAGATCAATGTTGTTACCATATAAAAATTTACTGGGTAAATTTTCATAATAAGCAATCAAATGTTCAGTGTGCAGTTGTAAAACTGGTACGCTGAAATTTCATTTCTCAGTGAATTGTTAACTTTGTGTGCCTTTCTTAGGTGGTATTCTGATGTATGGAGCCCTGCTGCTGTTTGAATCTGAATTTGTACATGTCGTTGCCATTTCCTTCACTGCCCTAATCTTGACTGAGCTCTTGATGGTTGCACTGACCATACGAACATGGCACTGGTTAATGGTGGTGGCTGAATTCCTCAGTCTTGGCTGCTATGTGGCCTCTCTTGCATTTCTAAATGAATACTTTGGTGAGTAATAGTAAAAGTATTTTAGCAAAGAACTGTGCTTTATATTTTTAATATTTTTCTCCTTTTTTAAAATAAGAATACGTGATGTTATGCTTTGTGAAATACAGCTTTCTCCATAAGAAATATGACTGAGTTGAAATTAGGCTTAATTAATGTTGGGTTAAAATAGTCTCTTCTTTTTTCCTAGAGTTTGACAATCTTTATTACTGTTAGTATGATTTATCTAGATTATAAACTTTACCCAAACCACGCATGCTTTTTTCATCCCTGATCTGATCTTGACAGTCCAAACTGTGTGCCTTAAATTGGCTTTGAGATTTGTACTATTGCAATGGATATGATTTTAAAAAAACAGGATCTTTCACTAAGTTGGTGAACTATTTTGTATGCCAGACCAAGCGGGCCTCATTAGATCTAATCCACAAGCTCAAAAGAGCTGAAGTGAGGCAGAAGGCTATGAGGATAGTTACTTTATATAAGAATCATTGTTTCATAATTATATTAAGATTGCTTTGCTTTAAATTGCAGTATCCCTTGCTCTGTCTTGAGATTCTGATTGTTAATAGTTCACAAGATGAAAGAATGCGTTTTAACTGCAAATCTTAGCAGTCAAGGATCTGGCCATCAAAACAATACATATTTCTTTTTATATCAAATTATCCTTCAGTAAAAACAACTATCTCAGTCTTAGTGTGATTTTACAAATGTAACTTTTACAGAAATATATATATAACAATTTTGATTATACCTCACAAGGAGTAGAATCCAGCTCCTCTCTCTGTTTTCCAGGAGCTGATGAGCAAGGAGTTTTCAGTTGTCACTTCTCATAACGGAATTAGATGTTATATAGGAGTTTCTAAGAGACTCATTGTTCTGCTTTCACTCTCGTGTCCCAAGTATTCAAGACTAGGGTAGTGTATTTACATTATATAATTATTTTTTTAATCAGAAAATGCTTCATTGCCTGTCCCAGAAGTTCTGTTACTTCCCAGATTTCTCGGGAGTCAAATTTCAATGAGGAAATGACCCTGCTGGGCTTCATACTTGTATTATACATTATTTCAGATTTGTCAGAGTACCTTTTTCTTTTCTCTGACACTGATGCACGCTCTTTAATAGAGATTATAGGGTTGACAGATTACAAATGAAAGGAACAATCAAGAACAGATACAGGTACTGGCTCTTAAGTCTAAACTTCCAGGAACTTCATAAGGCAGAACTTGCTGTTTTGTCTTTTAAAATTTTTGGTGTTGGTGACAGCCAGTCCTTCCATCCTTTGTAGATGTTGTTCAGTGAGAAACACCTTTAGGTGGTTTTCACAGACGTGTAAAAACTGCAAGGACATTGTTTCTTGCAACCTTTCTGTAAGGGGTCCTTTCTTACAAGCCCAAGCAACTGAGTAGGTACATGGTTGCATGGCTTCTTGCAGCCTGGGAACTTAACTGCTGTATTTTTCATCATTAAGGGTACTGAAAAGGCTGCATTTTGATGGGCTTTTGCAAAGATGTATTTTACTGTGTGTTATGAATCAGTTAATCTGTGAAAATGCATTTCAGTTACTCACTTCTGCTTAATGCGGATTGATCTAATCTCTCACATTACAACTTGGGGGAGAGAGTCTTTTTTTGTGCATGTAATGTAGTATAAACCTAAGTTATGGTTTACAGCTCAAGTTATAGAACAACTTCTGTGTATCAGGGAAAACACTCCAGTCCAATAGTGCTTGACTTCATTGGCAAATGAATTGTTTCTTTCAATGATGTTACTTATAAGCGTCATCTCCTCCCAAAGAAATGGTATCGTAAGTATGACAGGGAACTCAAATTAGAAAGACAAAACTATTTGATAGTGCTTTACTATCCAGTAAATCCAGTTTTTAGGTTTCTAAAGAAATTGTACACAACGGCTGCATTATGCATGTCTCTGTTACGTAGATTTTTAGTATGTCTAAGCAGGCTTAGGCTAAAACTGTATAACAAGTTTTTACACTGAAATCTAATATACAAAGTATTTTTAATGAGTAAAGTTGGAGCAGTAAAGCATTTCTTTACTGCATTTTCTGAAGTGAATTTTCATTCACATTAAACCAGCTCTGATCATGTTGTTTAGATAGTAAATTATACCTTGAAGTCAAATGTAAGAAAACTGCCTACCTAGTTACAACCTTAAAATATGACCAAGTATAAAATCTGTCTTTTGAAAATGTTTTGGTTCAATTGATGTTTAAAATATTCTTATCATCATGTAAAAGGCAATAATATTCCAGTTAATGTTACTTACATCTTTTTCATTTCCCTTTTGTGTTGCTAACCTGTTTGGGTTTTTTTCACATAACTTCCATATTTTCTGTAAATCTAGCCTTTCATTTTCATTCTCCCTCTTTGTGAAACAGGTATAGGCAGAGTGTCTTTTGGAGCTTTCTTAGGTACGTGAAGTTTAACTTTTCTTGAAGTTTTTTTAAGTCTTTAAAAATTCATTAAAGAGTAGTAACTTATTTAATATGCATGTTTGTAAATAATGGAAAAAAGAAAAAGAAAACAAACAATTCTTCAGGTTACCTCGTTTCTGGGATCTTTCCATAACTTAGTGCAACCTGACCATTGCAAATATGGTCAAAAAATTTCAGTAGCAAGTGTATGGTGTCACCATTCTTGTTAATGCATGTCACAAAAAATAGCTTTTCACTGTGGCTTGTGGCAGTATCACTACATAGTTTTCCCTTTAAATTTTTGGGTTCTAATTTAGTCTCTATGGTTTTAAGAATCATTAAGTCTAGGTGTTGTGACTGTTTCAGAGAAAAGTAATCTGAATATGGAATAAAAGATGCAAAAGGGTAACAGAATTTCTGGTTTGGAACTTTTATTATAGTGGGTAAAAGTCATTCTTACTAGTAGAAAAATAAGCTGTCTTAACTTTTTACTATGAGAAAGTTTTACTTTTAAACTGAGATTCTGTTTCCCCTGAAATTATTTTGTGCTGCAAAACAGTGGAAGGACCATAGAGGAACTCTGAAGGTCCTGTCTTTTCTATAGAAAAGAGTTGGCAAAACCAAAATGTTGAGGTCAACTTTCTCTTTCTGTTGTTTTGTTGCCTTTTTAATTTTTGTAATTTTGAATGGTCTTGAACAATAGCATAAGCAAACAAGTAAGAGATTTTTATTGACTTTGCACTATGGAAGTTCCAGTTTCCGTGTTATCAGCTCCCATTACTTATTTTCCCTTTTTGTTTCTGCAGATGTTGCCTTTATCACAACTGTGACCTTCCTGTGGAAAGTGTCAGCAATCACTGTTGTTAGCTGTCTTCCACTTTACATTCTCAAGTACTTGAAGCGCAAATTTTCTCCTCCAAGTTACTCCAAGCTTACCTCTTAAAAGTAATTATATTCCAATGGTTTTTCACTCACACTAGTCTGCAAATTGCACATTCACTGTGCTTTAGTGTCTATGGATTTATGTTGGACTAAAGAAATTCAGAAAGAATTGAAAAATCAAAAGTGATAGAATGAATAGAGCACAAAAAGAGGAGGAAACATCTGACAGGTACAATAACACAGAATTACACTAACAAGACTATCAAAGATAAACTAAATTTTCTTCATATTGATTTTTTTTTTTTACTTTCAGTTGCTATGATTATAAAATAAAACTGAATTTCCTTTGATTTGACAATGCTTCTGAATGGTTTCATTGCTACTGTAAAGGATTTTTTGCTACTGTAAAGGATTTTTTCCTACTGTACTAATCTTCTGCAAGTTGAATTGGAAGTTTCGCTATTTATTACATAACTTCCCTTCTTTAATTATTACATAACTTCCTAATTTAAATCCTTTCCTTTAATATTTATATATGGGAAAGTTCATTTGTCCATACTTACTATAACAAACCTAATACCTGTAAATGCCCACGTCTGTATTAGCAGCTAATTATTATTCCTCATCAGACATTGAGTAAAATGCACTATTTGAATTATGTACTGATGTCTGCATAGCACAGTATTATTTTAGGAGCTGTTGTCCTATTCTGTACTTTCCATTTCTGGCACCAGTAAATATTATGAATCTGTGATGTTGACAGCAGTTCTTTAAATGCACATTACAGCCAGGTTGCACAAAAGCTAATTAAATTTAAATTACAAATTCTATGGTAATTCCACTGCACCTATTGATATGTACAGATATCAGACATGGCTGCTCAGTAAATATGTTTTAAAATTCTTACTCATTTTGTATTTGTAAAACTGCAAATAGTGTCGAAGTACGTTTCTATATATGAGAAGTCCAGTAAACATTGTATTAGCTAATATGTTTAAATTGCCTTGTAATCTGTTTACTTAGTTTACTCAGGTAAAAGAAAATAAGACAAACACATGAACATTATGCTAGGAAAATCTATCATCTTCCAAGTTGTAAATGTTACATTTTTATAACTTAGTTTGGGTGCAACCTTATTTAAAAAAAAAAACAAAACTCACAACAGTTTTGCGTGTTGTTAACTGTCAGAGTTGAGTATCTTGGCTGAGTTACACTTTACAGAGATTGAAGATTTGTTCCAGAAACTCATAGACTCTGATACAATCTGAAGGGTCCAATTCTTGTGTACTGTACTGGAAAGTAGGATATATTTTAGTTTTCCATTGTGATATAACTTTGCTTTCTCAAGAAGTACGTATAAGGAATCTGGCATAGTCTATTAATCAGTGGAAAGGAACAGCATAATTATCCATGCTTTATTTATTAAATATTTATGTGTGTGTTTTTAAAAAACACTTAATATGGATGTCATTTTCATGTTTGACTGTATGCCTTTACAACATAATTCCTTGTTTAGTCTGTTATAACTTTGCCCTTATGCCATTATTATATTGGATGAGTAATATTTAAGTGATAAATATAACTACTTCCTGGGAGAGCAGAGGAAACTGCTGCAGAGCTATTTGGACTCCATTCCACTCCATTAATTTTTGTTTTGAAAGTTTTCCTTACTAGCTATTTATCTGCTTTTTTTTTAATTTTCAATCCTCATTATAAAAGCAATAAAGCCTAATTTCTACCAAATATTGTTAATGGTATACGTATTAAATGAACTACTGAAGTAGTGTTTCTTTTAATTACACAACGTTGCAGACAAGTTTGCTCTGTCCCTCTGTAAACTCAGTTCTGTAAAACCCCCACAAGATGTCACTGTTCTTGCATATCAGCAGAAGCCTTTCTTCATGTTACGTGGTTTTGGCAAGATATTCTTGGTTTATATTTTTAGTTTAGTCCTGTGATATTTTTGTTGCTGATTTCCTTTAATTTTCTGTTTTTCCCCAATAAGTGTTAATTACTTTGAATCAATTAAGAAAAGTCACCAGTGTGTGGTTGTTCTGAAATCTTGATGATGTTTTCTTCAGACCTTTTTTTCATATACCTTGTGAGCTCGCAACCATATGCCTAAGATTCAGTAGATGCACAAAAAAGCTTAGAGTTGGTCATCCTTCATCTATACAACACATCTTTGACATTAGGCAGAAAATGAGGAAAAAAATCAGAAATTAAACTAGCAGTTTGAAAGTGATAGTGTTACAGTAATACACCTGTATGAGATACAATTGTATCCACATGTACAGAATTTATAGTGTACATATATTAATCCTCAGCATTAAGACTGTGAGGTTAGTGTGATAGCAAGTGTATAGATCCTACACACAGATATAAGCCTTTCAAAAGTGGAGTCAATTCTCTAGAGTGCCTGCTTTCCTAGAGTGTTTTCAATATACAGCAAAGGTCTAGTTTCAGCGAGCACTTTATTTTGAAGACTGCAGAAGTCTGATTCAGGTGACTTACATTGCTTTTGAGGTTCAGTCACTGCAAAACTATGTATACCAGGAAAGTCTGCTTTCTGTTCATTCATGTCACTCGGCCACAGCCCTGTAAAGGGGTGGGAATGCTACCAAATCACAGTGGTTTACAGGTAACAATATCCATACGGAATTTAAGTATTGTAATATGACATCTCTCAGTAGAAAGCTTTAATGTGTTGTGGATTTCAGTACAAAGTAAGCGAAGTACCGTCAATCCCTGGCTCTTAAAACAGACTAGAATGGTAGCGTCTGGTGTGCAGGTGAATAAATTATTTTGTAAGAATCTCATTCTGTTGTCATTTCACATCAGTGTATGTCAGGAATAAGTCTGGAGCACCAGATCAGCTCACATAAACACAGATTTAGGCCTTGGATCTTCAGGTTACATCCAGAAGGAGCTTAGTTTTATTTGGTGTTAAATAAATGTTTACTTTTGTGGGCTGCTATGTCAGATATATGTTTCTGAAATGGCAATCGTGTCTCTGAAAACATATTTGGAAAATAATTTCAGAACTGGGATGGGATGGAGGAGTAAGATATGAGCAGGAAATATGTCTTCACCGAAGTAACGTACTGACCTATTTGGACCATGGTTAGTTAATAAGCATATGAGCTAAAATTTTCTAGATTTCCAATGTTGTTTGATGGAAGAACACAGGAAAAAGGAGAGATCCTGCAAAAAAAGGTGTACTGGTAATTATTACACTGGTTTCTCCTGCTGCTATTCTAAACGTATCTGTTCATGTAACTGAACTGTTCATTTTACTACACAAGGTATTAGTTTGCAGATGGAAGCCAAAATTAAATCCTTGCATATTTAACATTAAATCTGTAGCACTCTTCCATGAATGCAAGTGTTTACAATAGTGTTTTTATGTTCAAACTGAGCTTGCTGACACACATCATCAGAATTCAGCTGTGGGGTATCTCCTGTTTTTCTCCTAAAATGTCTGAGTGGTTGTCCAAAAACATGCCATTGCTTTTGTGTGTACATTATGTGTATTATCTTGATGAGCAGCATCCACTTGAGCTAACCTGTATTAGGAATGTCATCCTACCCTGTGTCCGCACAACAGGGTGAGCCTAAATGTTTTTCAGTCTCCTTTTAAAACACGTCTGCAAGAGGGAGCTCTACAGTTGGGAACCTTTTCAGACTGGGTACCAGTTCTGCAGGTATTTTGGCAACAATTTTAGTATTGATGTATGTAATTAAACAGCTGTTAGGCATGGGGGTCAACTTCTGTAGACAAAGAGGAGATGGCTCTTACTTATGCCCATTTGTGCATGTTCGAGGGTAGGCCTAGGCAGTATAGTCTCCGTGCTCCTCTGCAACCTTATTCCTGTCTCAAGGCATTCAGATTATTTTGAGGAAGAACTGACCTCAGGTCTTCTGCTGGTGAGCTTAGCAGTGTGTTCCTGGGATCATCCTCCATCCCTACACCGATGTGCTCCTCTGCCTTGTTCATACAGGGTACCCTGGAAGGTTCCTTCATCACTGGAGGCTGGGGCGGTTCGTGCCTGAATCATCTTTGTTTGCATATTTACCACATGAATGATGGTGTGTCAGGTCTGGGGAAGGGCTTACTGTTTAAATGACAGTACAGATTTCCTTAGAGGCTTTGGAGAAGTGCTGTTAACAAAGATACTCTGACGTGACCTCTTTTCTCACTTTTGCACAGCTCCATATCCCTGGGTTTTATATTGGCAAGATAACTTGAAAGAGGCTTGCGTGTGTTTCACACTTGCATCCCTTCACATGTCCCAAAGTATAATGTGGTTCCAACAGCCCCTGCATGGCAAAGGAATTTAGTGCAGAGTATGTGCAAAGGGTCGTAAAGTCTGGGCGGACAGTGCTTCTTAAATGTGATAGCCACAGGAGGAGAGGTAGCTGTTCTGCTCTCGCTGCTGGTGCAGAAGCTATTGTAGGTCCTGCTCACTGTGACATCCATTTGAATTTTAGCTTTCATGAAGTTTCTCCTTTCTTTTGCCGCCTAGAAAGGAAAGAATTGGGCCAGCAGTCTCTTATAACAATTCATTTAATAACATTTCTGTATCTATAACTCAGTTGAAACTTGAAGGCAATCAAAAAAGTCCTTCGATATGTTAGCCCCCTGTAGAGAGGAAAATCAGTACGAGTGAGCAAAGACAACATGCATTGAACATTATATGTAAACAAACAGGAGGTGCAATATCTTTAACACTGTGTTAAAAAGTGTAGGAATCCCTTTTGTAAACAAAACGCACTTAAAGCGAGATACTTCCCAACAAGTATTAACTACCCAACAGATGCCCTCAGCAGGGTTCACAGCTGTTATTGTGAGTGGGAATTAGCTCAGCCAATTGCTAACAAAATCCTTCTCAAATAGGGAATTGCACCGACAGACCTATTCGCTACTTCATCGACCAAAACCACAGTTTTGATCAAAATGTTTTACAACAGAGGTGGTGAAAACTGGCTGCCTTGAACAGAATAAAGGGAGAGCACTCCACAGTCGAGTTGACAAATTTTACTTTATTCTCCCGTTCCTGACCAGGTTTTAGCAAAACTGCAGCTGAGATTTCTCCTTATTGTAGTCTCCTCCTATCCTCCAGCATGCTTTCAACTTGAGATTGTAATCAGCTTAATTGTAAACCTCTAAATTGCTCAGAAAAAAAAGCAGGTTTGAGGAATACTTCTCCTTTTTGCATTACTGAGCTATAAGAAAGATCATCATTGGCTCTGAGAAGAGATACTATTTTCAATAACTATGATGCATTGTAAGTATTTATGGCCCTGTGTTTATTCCTCCAGCAGTAAACTATGTTTATTTCCTCTTGTCTTGACAAAAGTAATAAGAAAAAAAAAGTAATAAGCCCTTTTTAGGCTTTGGTTATAATGTTCGTGTAGCTTTAAACAAGCAGTACACAAAATAGACTATTGTAATTCTTATTTGTAGAGCTACTTTCCATTGTTTCTCTGTAATGTACACATCTAGTTTTTTCCATGGGCCCTCTGTGTTTTCCTGTGTTTTGCTCCGGGTTCTAAGTATGAATTTGATTTTGCAAAGTAAACACACGTTGTGTGGAAGCAAATTATAGATAACTACTTCAAAAGCCTGTTGAAAATGAATTCCTGGCCATTTGGGCTGGAAGACTGGGGGATGTTAATGGATGAGCAGACGTGTAAAGGATGAGTGCATGTACATATGTTTTGTGTTTATTTCAACCATCTATTGCCTATCTGAAGGACAAATCTGGGAATTCTCAGTCAAGATGCTCCCTTGGGGAAACTCTCTATGCTGCATGTGCTCAGAGGAAGGCGAGCTGTTGTCTCCCCTGCGTGTAACCACTGGTTGCTGCCTTCTCTTCCAAACTCATCTGCAGGAACGCAGCTACATATGCGCTTCCTCCTACAGTTTCTGGTTCCCAGAGTACCTTCTCCCTTCATCAGGATACTGATTCTTCCATGGCAATCCTTTGAATACGAGTCTGTTGCTTATCTTGATCCCAGCTGAACTGAGTTTATCCTAGCTGTGGGAGATAGTTTTTCCATCTGAGTGTCATGAGCAAGATAGATGACACAGACATGGTCTCTAGTACGTATTTATCCCTATCCAAATGTAACTAAAGTAATTGTAGGCAATCCACTAGTTAAAAAAACAAAGAGACAAACATGTACAATTCTATCAAATTCTAGGAAATAGCTGAAGGAAAACAAGATTTATTGGCTTTGAGACTTCAACCCTGTGGCTGTAGTCGTTTTGCCTTGCGTATAGGTGCTTTTCAATTTTTGGCATAAACTTCTACACTCTAAGAAAATAGTAAAATATTTCAAGTTATTAAAAAAAATAATGTGATTTTTAAAAATATCCTAGCTGGAGCTCTTCACTTACCTTCCTACCTGTCTTGGCTAGTTGTAATACTCTAAAGTCCTTTTATGTTATTTTGGGTATTAGAATAGACAGGTTGAGAGTTGAAAGCGACATAGAAGGACATCTGTGCATTTGTTAGGAGTTGGATGTTATAGTGAAGGATGCCAAAATTTAAGAAATAACTATTTAGAAGTGTATTAGCTTATGTATATTGTATGAGCTTAGAAATAAAAGGGGGGGGGGGGGGGCGGGGAGAAATCTGCTGCTCACAGTAACTTAGGTTTATGATGCCCTTATGTGTGCAGACTTCAGAGGGGGGAAAAAAAAAAGCCCACGTGGAAATCTTACTGGGGGGGTGGAAGGTAACATTTTCAGAAAAGAAGCCTTTTAAGACAACCCACACCTGAATGCCTGGAACTGCTGGAGGGAAACCACATTTTTAACAACCCATCTCGGGAACACAAGTCTGAAAGAAACAATTTCAGATAGTCAAAATGCCGTGCGTTTCTGCCTAGCTCTGCTATTCAGTCTGGCCCTGCTTGCATTAGGAGAGACTTATCCTGACCGGGATGTGCTCTACCAGTAACATCAAGCAGGATCCCTGCATGTTTGCCTCTTGGTGCATTTCACACGTGTTGTTGCAGTATCTTGAGAACAGTGATCATTTTGGTCCAGCTGTGCCCACTTGCATGTCGAGTGAGAGATGGCTGTTAGTAGTTCCCAGAAAAGTTCTTCAGTTGTTGAAGCAATCAGCTGCTGCGTGAACTGGTTTGTAGTGCTGAAAGGGAAGCAGGGCAGAGAAAAATAAGCTATATCTGTATAACCTGAAGCAGATTTCTTTTGGGGGGAGCGGGGAAGAAGTCAAGCTGCTAGTCACATAACCACGCTACTAGCTTGCCATCTGTCCAAAAGCAATTACTTGGAAATGGCAGGTGAGGTGGGAGAACGAGGTTATAGCTCAGCTGTAACACAGAGCCAGCCCCAGTCACTGATCTAGTACTCGGCAGCGTGAGAGTCTCTCTTCTTGACACAGAGGTAACTCACTCTGCCAGTTCAGACGTACCAGCATGGTAAGTGATGGCGTTTGCTGCTGGAGAATCAGGGAAAGGCTTCTTAAAGCAAAGCCTGCCCTAGAGGCAGCTACCTTGGGGCACAGGAGCAGGGATGTCTGAAACTGCAGAACTTTGCATGCTCTGGTCAGCACCAGGAAATGCCTTCAGAGGCAGAAGGCTGGGGGAGAAAACAAAAGCCTGTGGCGTACAAGTATCTAAAGGGTGGGTTGAAGGAGGATGGAGCCAGGCTCTTTTCAATGGTTCCAAGTGACAGGACGAGGGGCAATGGGCACAAGTTAGAACACAGGAAGTTCCGTTCAAATACACGGAAAAACTTCTTTACAGTGAGGGTGACAAAGCACTGGAACAGGCTGCCCAGGGAGGTTGTGGAGTCCCCTTCTCTGGAGATTTTCAAGACCCGCCTGGATGCAGTCCTGAGTAATGTGCTCTAGGCAATCCTGCTTTAGCAGGGGAGTTGGACTAGATGATCTCTAGAGGTCCCTTCCAACTCTGAAAATTCTGTGATTCTGTGAAACTTAATTTTGCCTGACACCCAGCAAAAACATCCCCTCTACCCTTGCCCCCCCACCCCGATCTCGTACTGTATTGCCCACTGTGGTGGAAAATCCAGGCTGTGCCATGCTAGGGGGGTAAGCACAGCTCTCCACAGCTCCCACCTCTGGTTCACCAGCGTGGCAGGAAAGGGTTTACTGTTTGAAAGTGTTGAATTTCTGCTCTTTGTGTTTTACCCTATTGCTGCCTGCAATGGTTAGGAGTGAATGACTCCCAGTCCATCAGGGGAGAAAATCAGATGGCTGCTTGCAGATATCTTGAAGGAGCCCTAAACCGAGTCTGTGGGGCTTCTCTGTCTGGTCCTGTGCTACCCAACGCTCAGTGTGGAGGTACATCTCCTAAGCACAGTGTGCTGCTTTGATGCAGGTTGAAGCCAGACCCTACACTTATAGCAAGTCACTTGGAGCCACACTGGGGACATCAGAAGGTCTCCCTCATGAGCTGGTCTTCCTGCAAGCCATCTTTTAGGCCCCAGCCATTCCTACCATTCCTGCTTGTGTTCTCTTCTGTGTAACCTGGGTGTCTAGGGCCTCTTTGAAATTGCAGCCTGCTGATCTTGTAGCTGTTGACTCAAGCATATTCACGTCTGCATGCAGGTCAGGCTTGGTGACTATAGTCAGGACTTCATTTATTTGTATTGTATTTATTTTTAAAGATGGGACAAAAATTCCATGAGAGACAGACTCATCTGGTGATCATGTGAAGAGGGTGACTGAGCAGTTGCTCGTGGCTGAGCTGCTTCTGGGCGGGCTGAGTTCAGCACACGCGCTGCCAGTTCAGCTAAGGGAGAAATTTTGGAGGGAAGACACCAGATAAAGAGCCCTCCAGCAACTCAAGGAAAACGTGCAAAACAAAAGCCTCTCTATAGTCTTTCTGGTTACCCGCCAGTCCTGTTTGAGTCCCAGACATCTCCCAGCTCTTCTACTTTGCATCTCTTCTTTTCTGGTTTGATGCTTTTCCAAGGCATAAAAAATGTGGGAGCTTTATCTCAAGAGAAAGAGAAAAACGTGAGCTGCTTGTAAGTCTGGGATACAGCAGAGTTAATCAGCTTCATATCACGCAAATTTCAATGAGAATATAAAAACTCAAGGCAGGAACTAAGAACTTTGAGATGTGAGGCGGGTGAAGGGGGAGGACTAATAATTTCCATAGTTTTGCCCGTACAACAATTTCTATTCCCAGTTGGAGGGGGTCTCGCCAGAAGCGATGGGTGATTTTAAATGCTGCTATTTTTAAGATGTTTGCTTTGTGAGTAGGAGCCTAGTTTCCAAAAAACGCTACGTACTCAGTGTGCAAGCCTTCAGCCTCTTGGTATTTATTTCTCAAGCTGGGCAACCAAAATGATCAGTCAGAAGGGAATAAAAGTAAATGTATAGGAGCAATAAATAGCTAGTCGTTACTGGTATCACATTATGGGCCCCGAGCAGGACGCTGCAAAAAAGCATAGAAGTTATTCAGAGAGAGGGCAAGAGCCCCTTTACCTATTAATTAAGAGATTGACAAGGGAGGTTTTGCCATCACTGAGAATGGATGGAAGTGAGGAAAAATGACAAGAATAGTGAGATGGGGCTAGAGCCAGTGTGTAAGGAGGAAGGTACGAGGACCTTGCCTAAGTGTCTTGGGAGGAAAGAAATGCTACCTTTTTCTTACAAGGAGGCAGAACTTTCATCAAGGTGGTAAACCTGCTAACTTAAAATCTTGGGTATGTGGGGGCTTGATGGTGTCATTTAGACAAAGCACGAAGGAAGGACTTCACTTTTGACCTGAGACTTGATCATCCCACTTTTGTTTGAGTGGCACTTCACCTTGGCTATTGCTTCACTTGTGTTCTAATTTTTTTCATGAAAATACAGCATGATTCTTTTTGCTATTATTCAGGAGTGGTCACTCTAGAAGTTAGATGGTTAACTTCAGTGTAATTCCATACCTGCCTCTCAATTTTCTTCTCATCCTCCTGATTACTACAGTCTTATGCAAATATGTGCACTTCTGAGTACAGGAAATACATCTACAGGGTGCTTCTGTCCTCCCCAAAGCTCTGGCTTGGTACTCTGGCCTGGTACTGGTTTGAATGGGTCCCACCTCCTGCTCTGCCCCCTGACATTGCCCTGTGGGTTCCCCTGCCAGAGCCTGGCTATCAGTTCTTTTCTTTGCCTGTCTTCCAGCGTTTGAACTGCTTGAACGCTTGCTGTTAATCCCATCGATGGAAAGCACGGTCGCACTGTCAGAGGTGATTAGCGTGGAACGTAATCGATAGAAGTGAAGTTTCTTAGCACAGCATTATGATTTAAATAGCTGTAAACCAGTGCTAGGGAATGAAAGGCAGAGAGAGAGAGAACGACTTTACAACTCTCCGTGCCAGCACGGTTTCACACGCCACCCGCCCTTTTAATTTTACTGTGAAAGCTAGTATTTTTAGATAAGCCAGAAGGGGGCGGTGGAAGCTAACAAATAAGTAAAAACCCGCATCCACTGTCACAATAACGAACAAAAAAAAAATCCCCTCTTTCAAGGTATGCAGTGCTTATTTTCTAAAATTGTGTTTCAGTAGTATGGGAAAGAAAAGTTTCCTTCATGGCTTAGTCTTAAATCTTCTAGACGAGACAGAAATCACTATCATGGAGAAGATTTATTTCCAGTGAAGTCATTGTCAAACACCATCACCCCAACATCTGCTGCTGGGGATGCAGGCTCCACCTGACAGGCTGATTTGTCAGTGCAGGTGTTGGAAGGTGGAGAGGTTTCTGACAGCGATCCATCTAGGCTGGCTTCAAATGAAAGTCTTGGGCATTCAGAGCCTTCGACGTCTAAAGCAAGTTTGTGGTTTCTATCGAACTTTTAATTGGGTGAAGGGAGGAGAAAGCCCTTAAAACTACCCCTGGTAGCATTTACTGTGGTAACCTATGGATGACGTTTCAGTATGTGGAGGCAGCTGGGCCAGGACAGATTTCATATCAAGGCCCTTGTTAACCACTTTTTGCCAGATTTACTGGCCAGTAGCGCTTACCATCAGAAGCAAACATTCCCATGCCCCTAGCAGGGCAGGATGTTTCATCTCAGCAAGATGTTCCCCTCCTCGCCATTTCTGAATCATCAAAGTCCACGGGACTGCAGTGGCAGACACAGCATTGCGGTATGTGAACCAACATCCTGGCAGCCCTTCCCCTGCCTACTCCTGCCCCACTCCAGATCTTCACACCAACGCTCCTTAAAGACCCTCATCACTGAACTGTGAGCTCATGCTTTGGCCCCTCCATACTTGTCCTAAGCTGATTTCTTACTACCCTGCCTCTACCCTCGCATCTACCACTTACCTACCACTGATACCAGCCTTAAACCCTAACTTGGCTGGTCATCCAAGCCAGTCCCAGGATAGAAGAGGTGTCTTTTACTGGCCTTTGTACCTAGGCAGCAGTCACCCTGAACCACCTTGAGATCCCTTCTCAAGACAAATTTTTACCGTGGGATCACCAAGTCTAGCCAGCCATGAACTCCAAATGGAGCAGATAATTATGTTTGTGTGTGTGTACCTGCCCATGTGTGCACAATTTTTGGGGCCTCCTTCTGTCTAATCCATTGGGTCACTCTTTACCTGCTGGCATTCAGAGAGCAGTGACCGGGGGCAGGAGCCTTGAGATGGGGTGCTCCAGAGCCCCATGCAACACTAGACCTCTGCAGCCCAGCAACAAGTGTAGGAGCTTTCCAGGGGTGGGAGCAGAGGCTCTGGGTGGGTGAGAATAGCCTTTCTTTGTCCCGCTAGAAGTTGCTGGCCACTTCTGTAAAATTAGTCTGCATCCACTTATTGGAGTGCAGCCAGCAAAACTTAGAGCCAAATCCCGGACTTCCAGACGTGACAGCTTTGACTCATGTAACTTGAGAAACACCGAGAAAAGTATTTCATTGTGGCACAGCTCTTATGGGCTGTTCGATGCATCAGTGCTGGGCAGCAAGCAGGCAGCAGCCCTTCAGCAGTAAGTGTAAGTGGCTTTAATCTCACAGACTCACCTCTAGCGATGGATTCTTCAGCGTGAGCCCCAAAGTGTCCCATGAACCAATTTTCAGCCCTAGTCTACCTTTTCATACCTGCCTTCCCATAAATAAGCTTGGCAGATAGATCCAGCCTGCATCGGTAGGTCAGGGAGGTTTTTCTGCCATTGCTCTACCTCTTAGCTTAACAAAGGCATTACTGTCTGCATGTATCTGTCTACACCGTTTGTTTTCCCTTGCACCACACACACGCCTGTGGGGAGCCTCCTCGCACACCACAGCTGAGAGGCTTCTTTAATTTTGTAATTTACTTAGTGTGCTTAAAAAGCAGCCTGAAAATAAATTTAATTGGACTCTTGGGAGGAAGGGAGTAGGGAGAGGAAAGTGGTAGAAGCAAAGAAGGGGAAGAAATTATTTTGTATCATCTTCACGGTTTTCTTTAACTGTTCCAGGCTTGGATTTGATGCACCTGCATTAACTTGAGATGGAACAGTCTGTTGATGAGACCTGCGCCACAGTGCAGACCCAGTGCCTGGTGTCAGGAGGTTGTGTGGTTTCGTAATGCTTGTAGTGTCACTGTTGTGCTAGAGCATGGTTTAGGGCAGAACTGCAAGGTGCCTTCTGACATTTTTCTTAACAATTCCATGCCTTTGCAGAGCTGAGAGTCTCATGTTTGGACTGCTAGGGCTGAGGAGTCTATCCTGAAACTTTTACAGGGTCTTTGAAAAGTCCTGCTCTACAATGTGTTCCAAGCAACTGCAATGACAATAAATTTGGTTTTCAGAGACTTGACTGAGGGATCCTAGATAGAAGTTTGACCCTACGAATATTTGCAAATGTGTCTTGTTGTAGTTGCTACTGAATTTGCACTCTCACAGCAACAGATGCAAGAGAAGAGATGGGGTTCTTCCTGAGACTTTCTGGTTCTGCATACTCATTTGGAAATCAATTTAATGCATTTTAATTGCCTATTTTTCTCCTTGGTTTTCTCTTTACAGCTACACACCAGCAAAAAATAATAAGGTAGAGTCTAGCCAGGCAGGCTGCTAATGAGGAAGCTCGACTCAAGAAGATTTTAATTTTCAGCATTTGTTCTTCAAGATAGCTATTTCAGCATGCAGGGGTGTCACAAAACAGGAATGCTGCCATTAGCTAATGGAACAAAGGCACTGGGCTCGTACGTCATTTTGTTACATGAAGAACCGAATGCTTACATCCTTGACGAAACTATAGCAGTCTGACAATCCGTTTCAGGATGCTGGTGCCCTCAGCCAAATCATCCCTATAAAGAAAACACCCATTGGGCATGAAATATGGTGTGAAAAGAATGAGGGAGATACAATTCAAGCTGTGAAGAATGAAAGGTATATGTTAAAAGCCCGATCTCCTGCCAGCCTTTCATGATCCTGCTGCAAAAGAGAAGCTTCTGGCTCTGCCAACCTGATCAAAAGGCTTCTCAGAAACTCCTCATCCACGGGGCACTTCTGTGAGAAACAGGATTTAGCCGAGGTCCGTGGTATCCCTGGAGAGCCGGAGCAGGCAGGGTTGCACAAAGTTGGACTGGGAATTAGGATTAAAGCTAGCCCATCGCTGAGGTGCCCCCAGCTCTGCAGCTGGTGCAATTCAGCCGTGACCTAGGTACCACTGAATACTGTATCTGAAACTTGCCATCGCTATTGAAGCAGTACACTGCGGGCAGTTGGAGACATCTGTGTTCAGCATCTCCATTATAACACTTCCTTTCCAACAGCACACAGTTTCCTATCGTTTTATCTTTTAGGCTGAAAACTCCAAGTTTCACCCCTGTCCAAGGCCACTGTCTTTGGAAAGACTGAGCAGCTCAATGTTTGGTGAAAATAAGAGGGGAGGAGAGTATATGGCTTTACAGCATTGGGCTGTAGCTCATCATTACCTACTTTACGTGCTCCTCAGTAGTGCATAGCCACCTTGGTACCTCATTTCATCGCCTGGAAAATATTTCATTTCTCCCTCAATACCTCTCGTCCTCTGGGTTGTTCTATCATGCTGAAAGTATTGGGGAAAGGTGTGTGGGGGGGGAGGACTTGTGTTTGCAAGTATCTGGCACAAAGGGCCATAGTCAAAACTGCTACTAGAGTAGTCCAAATCCTATTCATAAAGTTTGTGAAGGTGAGCCCAGAAAAGTTTAAAGCAATGATTTTGTGTTTGCTGGAGTTTAACAAGGTTACTGACTGCATCAGAAAATGAGGTCAGTAAAACATATACAAGTACTGGAGTATCGATATTAGAAGGATAAACTTGGGTTAGAGAAAAATGCAATAAATAGGACCATGCACATGAAGAGAGGTAACAGGCCAGATCTCCCGGGGCTCGATGCCGGGACTTGTTCTGTTTAAGAGTTTTGTACAAATGAGCCCGAGGTTGGCGCGATATGCTGGGTGTCCAGATGCGGATGACATCATAATAGGAGGGGAGGCTGCTGATAAATTTCAGGAATGCACCAGACTACAGGAGGATTTGGGGACGCTGGGGGAACAGGCTAATACAAAGGAATTCAGTATTACACAATGGAAGGTTATTTGTTTAGGGAGAACCAATAGCACATTTAAATGCAAGTTTAATGAACTAGAGCAGGAGGAAGCTAATGAAGGAGGAGACACGGGCTGGTGCTGAGGAGCAATAGGGATAGCAGCAGCCCAACAAGTAAATAATAGCGCAGCTGAGATTTTGGAAAAGAGGACTCATGCTGCAGCTGGGGAGTCCAGGGCTTCACATCAGGTCACTCATTTCATGTGGCAACCAGGGTGCCCTTGGCATTGAACTCAGAATCCAAAACAGGCTGGTCCCTTATTACAGAGAGGGAGGCTACAAAGGGTACTTCACCACTGCCGGACCTGTTCTGTGCATCAGGACAATGGAGCCTTGGATGCGAGAGGAGATGCTACTGTAGCACACATCTTGGCAGACAGCTACAGACACGTTGGGGCCCCCGTGGCACTTGGTTGTAACCACAGCTCAACAACACGCGCCTCCTTTAGTTTAAATCAGATCAGTCTAGGTCTCCTCTGGCTGCAGGGGAAGATGCACTTGTGTACCAACTACCAGCAGAGGGGAGAGGATGAGAAGGCCTGTCACTGAAAGCAGGCTTTCCAGGGGATGCAGACCTTACGGGCTTACAAGGGGGAAATGAGCCACTTTTGCAATGGAAGAGCTAAACGCAGCCTTTCCTAACTCCTGACAGGCTCAGCCGCTGGCCCCGGGGCTGTCGGGTAAAGCAGCGCTGCTGCACATGCAGCCAGCCTGGGCCTCGCAGCCATCCTCCTGAGTCACTGCTTCCACAAAGCCCCCTGCAGCAACCCCGCTCCTACAGATGAAACGTAGACATCTGGAAAAATCTGCTTTGCACTGCCTGAAAATGAAGGTGCGATCCTGGACCTTGGAGGATGGATGAGGTGAAAGCCGCCATCCCTGCAGTGTGTAGGAACCAATACCTACCATGGGTCCCAGTCTCCTGCAGACATCGTAAATCTGACATTTCTCTTCCCCTTTCCCTGGAGAAGGGTCTGCTCTACTGCCAGCTCGAGTCCCTGTGTACCCAACCAGTCTTTCCTTCATTAAGTAATTTTGAGTGAGGCAAAAAACTTGTTACCACCCTCCACACCAGTAACTGGGGAAGTCTGAAACATGTGAAATACTTCTGGAGCTAAAATGCATCGTCTGGTAGAAAACTTTGTCGCTGCTCCTTTGCAAGTTTGTCTATACTGCACAAGTATAAAAATTTGCCAATTCTTTAGTACTCTTTTACAAGCAGAGCATTACACGTGCTCTTATTTTTTAACCACCCACTGTATTGCACATTTCATTGGTAGTGTCCAGAAAGAAATGCAGAGTATCAGTAATTTCGCTTCCGATGGTTGTTTTGCCGTGGGAAGGGAGTACCTGAATCACCATGGTGGGTCCCCAGGGTCACACAACAGAGCTGGGATTCAGCCCGCTGCTGGCACCCACTCCAGTCCAGACCAGCTGTGGAGAGGAGACGCTGCACATTGACCCCAGCCAGCACCAAGGGGTCCGTCCAGAGCACAAGGCGCATATGTGCCCGCAATTTGGGTTTGTAGAAGGGGCAAACCCAAAAGGAAACAAAGCAGCACCGACGCCGCACACATCATCATGAAATTATTTCTCTGAATTAACGTCTCGGTTTAATTCAGTCACAGCTTTCTGTATATGGGTCTGGTGTGGCTGTCTGATGTCTGTCTTGATTTTTAAAAGTCAGTGTCTGAATGAGTGACTGTAGCTCCAAAAAGGTTTAAGGTCCTTTGCCTGCAGTCCCTGGCTGCATTCCTAAATAGTCGTTTAAAAAGAGTCCACTAAATCAAAAGCCAGGTAAATCAACAGAGCACTCAATGTCGTAATGAGACCGGTTATAAGGTAAATTACAACATTATTCAAGCACACAAAATTCCTCCTCTGGCATTTGTCCTGCTAAGTGCAATGCACCTTAAAAGTGGTGAAATGATTTCTGGCAGCCTGTGAAAGAAGCTGCGTCTGGGGGATGGGAGGCTGAGCCCAGCTCCTGCCTTTGCATCAACTTTTAACTTTGGGGGGCTTTGGGCAGCAGCTGCCCACCGCTCAGGTGTGCTCCGTGCCTTCTTTGAAAGGTTCACGGATGTGCTTTCAAAATCGTGCAGTACCGGCCACAAACACTGGCCATTGTGCTCTCTCACTTTCCAGCAAATCTTGTTACAATTTTCAAAGCAGGGGATTAGAAAGACTTTAATTAGGGTCTTGGTTAGGAGGCTTGAGACTTATAAATCTTGTGTTACAATGAATGAAATTCTGAACAGATGTTGATGCTTTTGAAGCTGCCAAAACCCAAAAGATGGGCGCGCAGACCCTAAGGAGATGGCTATTATTATATATGTTAGATATAAAAGGATACAAGGCTATAAAGGCAAGAAGCCCAAAACAGAACAAAATTTCTGTGCAGATCATGGGTGGTGGCTTTTTCTGATCCGTATCTTGGATTATGGGATTCAGTGCATTTATTGTAAGAAAATATTTGATATTGGTAAACATTGGAGAGAGGTCCCCCCCCGCCCTGCTTTCAAAACATAGTCGAAGTGCAGTCAAAGCTGAAAGATTCTCATTTTACAGGACACCGTGCAAAGAAACATTTTGTCCCAAGTCTTGCAAGCAGGTCAGGGTGCAAGCCAGGAACAGCAGCACTGCCTGTCTGTTGCGCCGAGCTACCAACCTATATCCTCTGGTGAGGTGACAACTAAAGCATTTTTGTTGAATTAGAGGTTCCCTGGGAAATACCGTAGCTACTGTGTACAAAGCTCCACACAAACCATCTCTCCCAGCCTGCTGAGGCCCAAAGAAAAGGAGAGAAAAGCAAAATGCAGGCGGGAATACACACACTCACATGACTTAATATAATATGAAACTAATCTAGTGAGCATGCATCAGACTCTTCAGTGATTAAAACAGCCTGTATAAACACTCTGCAGGTTTTGGGGTGGGTTTTTTTTTTAAAGGATAGTGCTACATTTACATGCCAGAGCTGAGGACAGAGGGCAAATTTACACCTTTGCTTGCAAAGATGAGCAGAAGGGGTAAAAAGTCACCAAAAAGCGACCATTCGAGCCAGTGGCATTTGGCTCCTTCCTGCAGCAAAGGAGCAGTGTGTGCAGTTCGGAGGAAGCGTGTGTCGGACAGCCAAGCTGTGCAGGGAGAGCCAACACGGGCTCCAGGGGCTGCAGGCGGCTCCAGCGTCGGAGGGGTGCAGCCCAGCAATCACCGGCGATGCCAGGCAGTGAGAAGCACTGAGGTGCTGTGGCAGTGCTCCGCACGTACCCTACGGCTCCTCCATGATAAACAGATTTTTTTCTTCTTTTGGTTTCTCCAGTACAAATTGATTGCCGTCAGGTCAGTGGAAAATCAGTGGGAACACAAAAAGACTATGCCCTAAGACAGAGGCTCTGTTCCCCGCTGCACTACATCCTCTTCTTCCCAAACACTCACCCCAGTCCAACTGCTTCCCACGAGGGAGAGCTGTGCCGCATCGCCTCCCACCAGCATTGCCTCGGCATGCAGCCCCATGGACAAGTTTCTTAGCCTGACCCAGGCCCTTGAAGCCACCACGCACTCAGTGTCAGCCAAGGCGGAAAGGTAGAGCAGGGCAGCTGAACTCTCACTGGCAATTAACCAAATTACTGGCCAAAAGCAGCAAGCACTTTGTTTTCAAGCACAGCTGCCTCTGCTGCAGCACGAGGGAAGGAGAGCACCAGCTCCCCCCCTCCTCCTTGCTGTGGGATGTGTGAATGGAGAGGGACTGCCCAGGGAGCCCATACAACTCTGTGGTGCAGATGGACTGTGATAAAAGTGGGGCCAGTGAAAGTGCTCACACGGAAAGCTGGAGAAGGCTGGCTGCACGGCAGTGAAGGGGGGTGAGACGGCCTGGCAAAGCACCAGTGACACGGGAAGGTCTCTTGCTGGGGCACACGTCTGCTCAGCCCTGTGTATCCAGCGGAGCAGAGCCTGCTGAGGTCCCAACAGCTCTGCTGTGGTTTACCCACAAGGGACTCGGGCAGAGGGACCAGCCTTGGACACGGGGAGCCCCGTGTCCAGTGTTTGTGCCCGAGCTGCTATGCAGCGATTCCCACATGGGGAGAAGAGGGGTGACGGGGAGCAAGGCAGCGGGAGCAGCCGCATCTCCCCGTCGCCTGCTGCCAGCCTCTCCCTGCACATCGGCTGTAGTGGGCAGCGCTGTCACCCTACGGCCCAGGGACTGCTTGAGATGAAGTTTAAATGCAGAGACTTGCCTCTTTCATCTTGCACCTGGGAGGTGAAGAAGTCCTACAGAAGAGGACTCGAAAGGCAAGGGGGCTCCCGTTTCAGGTCCCTGCTGGCCCAGTGCTGGAGGTCACCGTAAATTGTTCCAAATACTCCAAGACTTTCTTTTTTCTTTTCTTTTTTTTTTTTTCCCTTTTTTCTTCAGTGGAAGGAGTTGTAGGTTTGTGTGTCAGAAAGTCCAAATTGATTAAGGCCGATTGTAGCCCTAGCAATTACGGGTAGGGTTTAGCCAGTAGATGTAGGAAAGCGAAGCAAACAATGCAGGGGCCGTCCAGGCGTGCACGCCTCGGCGGCAGCGCAGAAGAAAGGACTTGGCATCTGGGAAGTGGCTTTTAAAAACGGGCAGGGTGCATTTGCTACAATAATCCACTGAAACAACAGCCGTCTAAAAATAAGGTTGTTTTCTGTACTAAGCTCCTTTTAACTTCGTTAGTCATCACCAGCTCCCAAAATAAGCTCCGTGTAACAGTCTCTCCTAGTAGCGGCCGTAAACAAACTCGGGGAGGCAGGAGGGAGGCGCAGGGGAAAGGGAAGAGGAGCAGCGGGCGGAGGCGGGGCGGCGGCGGGCGGCCCCGGGGTAGCAGTGCGGGGCGGCGGGGCCGAGGCCGGGACCGGGGCGGCGGGGCCGGGGCAGGGGGCGGGGGGCGGCCGCGGGCCCCGCGCTGCGCCACTGCCGGCGGCTGCCTGCGCCGGCTGCCGGGGCCTTGGAGCGGAGCCACGGTGGTCCGGGCAACGGCATTAAACAGGAGGAAACAGACGGGGGATTCCGTCATTTCAGCGGGGAGCGGGGGGGCGGGCAGGAAAGGAGAGTCCCGCCGAGGGGAGCGCGGCTCCCGCCCGCCCGCCCCGCGCCTCACCCCCGCTCCGGCCTCCCGGGAAGGCGCCGGGATCTCCCCCCACCCCACCCCGCCCCCCCACCCCCGTCGGGCAGCGCCGGCAGCCGTCCAGGCGCACGCGGGACCGGGGAAAACGGCCCCCGCGCCGCCCCGGCCCCGCCGGCAGCGCCGAGCACCGCCGGGCTGCACCGGGGCCGCGCCGCACCGGGGCCGCGCCGTCGGAGGGGGGGGGAGGGGGAGCGCTGCGGCTCCGCCCCGCGGCGCCCCCTGGCGGAGCCCCGGCGCGGGGGGAGGGAGAGGGGGCGTGCCGTCCCGCTCCGCGCCCGCGGCCGCTCCGCAGCTCTGCGCGGGCGGCGGGAGCCGAGCTCCGCGCTCGCCAGGTCCAGGCGACCCACCCGGGGAGCCTGAGGGGAGGTGTCAAGCGTTGGGACGGTGCCGCCGCGGGGGTTGAGGGTTTTTCCCTCCTTTTTCCCGTTCAGTTTTCCTTGAAAGAAAAGCGTCGCCCTTTCGGGTTTGGATTTTCGCCACCCGAGGGGACGGCGGGGTCCGGGTGGGCTGGGGGGAGGAGGGGGCTGTGCTCCTCGCCAGGGGTGCTCTTTGGTGGGGACCGTCTTCCACCGTGATTTAGTGGAGGAGCTCGCCCCGAAGGATCAGCCGCGGCCTCCTGTTCCCCAGAAGCAGGCAGGATTTCGTTTATATTGGGTTTATTTTCAACCACATACGGGTGTCAGGCACTAGATTTATGATTTTTTTTTTCTCTTCATACACCAGATACGCTCAAAACCACCCCAACTCTCCGCACGCCGTCGTCCAACTCCAACAGGAAAGCATGGTCCCCTCCTGCCAGCTGTGGGGGCAGAGGGAGGGCGAAGGGGGAGCGCGGGGCGAGGGGAACGGGGCTCGAAGCGGCGGAGGCGGGGGCGGCGCGGCCCCTCTCGGCAGCCCGCACCCGGGCGGCTCCTGCCTGTGCCGAGGTGTCACGGCGGCGTCGGGGGCCGGGACGGGGCATCCCGGAGGTGGGAGGTGGGAGGAGGAGTCGCCGTGGGTTGGAAACCTCTCCTTCCCCCCGCTACGAAGTGATGAGATACAACTGTGTTGCTGAGATATTTACAGAATAATAATAAATAAAATAATAATAATAAATCTGGAGCGACTGAAACCGAGTCCACGGGGTCTGTTAGTAATTTAGCAGAATGGGATTTTCCTTTCTCTCGTCTGCCAGTTGATGCTCTTTTCCAAATTTCCACAGCGGGGGAAGCCTGCGATTTTTTATATAATGATTTCAGCATGCGAGGCTGCCTCGCTTTTTTTTTTTTTTTCCTTCCCTGCCTGCCTCCTTCTCTCCCCCCTCTCCCCTCCCTCCCCTTCTTCCCTTCGCGACCCCGGCGCGCCGCCCGCTCCCCCGAGGAGGGCACCCGGCTCCCGCAGGCGGCGGGAACCCCGCAGGCGGCGGGGCCGGGTCTGGGCGGGCCGGGGGCCGGGCGGCAGCCGTGCCCCGCGGAGGAGCGGGCGGCGCGGCGGGGCGGCCGGAGCCCGTCGGTGCCCGCCGGTGCCCGCCTCCCGCTGGCTGCCCGCCGGCGGCGGGGCCGGGGCCCGGCTGACATCACGGGGCCGGGGCGGGGAGAGGGGCCGGGAGGGGAAGGGAGGTGGGGGGGTGTTTTCCAGCTTTAAAAAGGCGGCGCCGGGCGCGCAGCCCTGCGTCAGAGCGAGACTTCCCCGCTCCGCACACTCACTCGCCCCCGTACCCCGCCTGCGGCACCCGGCGGGCGGGCAGCGCCCGCCGCCCCGTCCCGCCGCCCCGGCGCGGGCAGTGCCTCCGAAGTCCCCACGCACACCCGCCCTCCTCTCCATGCCCCGGCCCCGGGGGGGCGGCGGCGGCGAGCTCTTGTGCCTCCGCGGGCGCGGCTACCACGCCGGGGGCGGCGCGGCCCCGGCCCCCGGGGCGTGAAGGCGGGCGGGGGGCGCGGGCGCGGGGCAGGCGGCGAGGGGCCGGCAGCGGCCCGGGGCGCGGCGCCGGGGCTCCGCCGCCCCGCCGGGTGGATGCCAAGCGCTGTCCCGTCGGCCGCCGCCGCGCCGCCGTCGCGGGACCCAGCCAGCGGGAGAGAGGGGCCGGCGGCGGCCCTGCAGCACGGCGCCCGCCCGCTCGGCAGCACCATGAAGGCGGCGGAGGAAGGTAACGGGCGGCGCTGCGAGCGGGCGGGCGGGCGGGCGGGCGGCGGTGTCCCCCGGTGTTTCCCCGCGGCGGCCCGGAGGTTTGCCGGCGGCCGCTTGCCAATAGGTGTCTCCTTCGCCTCTCGCACGGCGCCGCCTCGGCCGCGCCGCCGCTCCCGGCCGCCTCCCGCCGGGCCCGGGCCCGCTCCCGTTGCCGGCCCGGCCCGGCCCGGCCCGGAGGGGCAGCGCGGCGGAGGCGCTGCATCGCTCCTCGCCGCCAGCGAGGGGCTGCGAGGGCGCCTGGGGTCCCGTCAGGGGGAAACGCTGCGAAGCGGCTCGGGGATTCCCTCCCCAGACCCGGGGTTGATTCTGGGGGAGGTCGGAATACACACGATAATAGCGGCCGCCCCTCGCTCTTGGGAAAATGAGGGAGCCTCCTAAAAGAGTGGGTCCCGGGCAGTGCCAGGCGCCGTACCAGCGGCCAGCCCTCCCCGTCGCCCCGAAACAGGCGGGCACGCCGTGGCCGGCTGCGGGGCTCCGCCGTCCCGGGTCCCCCGCGGCCCCGGGAGTGCGGGCTCCCCGCCGCCGCCGGCCCGGCTCCGCGGGAGCGCTTGCCCCGCGACCCCGGCTCTCTGTCGCGACTTCTTTCGATGCCCCGTAGTAACCCTACTGTGAAAAGTGCGCTGAAAACACAGCGGCAAAGTTTCTAGAGAGAAAGATCGTGGGCGCGGGGCTTGGGAAGCGCTCTGCGGGGAGCTGCTCGTCCGGACTGGATTTGGTCCTGCCAGGGGCAGCGTTTGGCCGGAGCCGGGACCGGCTTCAGCCTCTCCAGTGCCAGTCGGGACATTTTTCTCTCCCCGGAGCATCGTTACCCAGCACCGCTCTGCCCACTGGCCAAACTTTCGCACCTCGCTTTTCCCTGCCGGCTCCTGTCGGCACCGCCTCGCCGCGGGAGCGGGGCCCCGCAGACGGCAGCCGGGCATCACCTCCGCGCCGCTCCGCAGCAGGTGCGGGGCAGCTCCCGGCTCCTCAGTGCGGGCCCGGGGACAGCCGTCTGCGGTGTGTCCAATGTCGTGTGTGTCGTTCCCCCCCTCCCCCCCGGCTGCTCCCGGGCTCCCAAGTTTCCTTCCGATCTGGTGGTGCCGCCGCTCTCCTGCTGCTGCTGCTGCTGCTGCGGGGGCCGAAACGTCCTGCGGGGCTGGGGCAGGGCAGGGCAGGGCACTGCGCGCCCGCGCATCCTGGAAAGAGAAAGTTGTGAAGAAGTGGAGGGGGGTGGGGGTGGGGGTGGGGGGGGTTCGCGTCCACGTCCGCGGTGTTTATTCCGCTATTCCGCAGCGTGGGACAACGGGGCTGCCTTCCCCGCCTCTGTCCCCAGAAAGCTGGACGAGCGCTCAAGACCCATCTTTTCTTTTTTTTTTTTTTTCTTTTCTTTTCTTTCTTTTTTTTTTTTTTTAACACAGACGTTTTCACTCCAGGGGTTCATTTCAGTTGACGGGATCCTGCCAATGCAAAAGCTACAAGCGCGGCTGTGGCTGCCGCTCTGCTTTTGAAGCCCGCGAACGCCTTTTTTGATGAAAATTAATTACGTTTTACTTAATAGCACCGGCTTGCGTTCCTTTCGCACGCTCGGACCTCCGAGGGCCGCACGCACGGCGTTTCCAGCGTTCTGGGCTTCAAGGCCACTGAGTGCACTAACTTGTAAAAATTACACCCAGAGGCAGCTGACACAAAAAGCGTACTGGAGACCCTTGTCAAAAAAAAAACCAAACAAAACCCAACCAACCAACCAAACACCCCCCCCCCCCCAAAACCCTCTTCTTTATTTCTGTGGCATTTCTGATGCCTGTATTAAAATGTCGCCAGCCCTCGTCGATAGTTCTCTTCCCTGTTGATGGATTTTGTAAGGCACTAGGAAAATGAGGCCAGCCAGAAAGTGTGACCCAATCCAGGAAACACGTAGGGGAGCCCTGCAAGTCAGGATTGCTGCCTGCAAATTAAGGTGCCCCTTGATTGCCAAACGACGACAATCAAAGAAAATACTCTATTTCTTGCTTAGCCTGGGAAGAAACTCTTCGCAAAGAAGTGTCCCGGCGGGAGGACCCCGCTTTTTCTTTTGGGTCGTAGGGAGGTGCGGAGTCCTTTGCCTCAGAGAAAGGCAGTGGATAAACGCCAAGTTAAATCCTCCTCCAGGCTGCGGGGCTGCAGCCCGTCTGCAGGGTCCCTTGTCGGACCTGCGTTGTGACCAGGGGAGTTGGGACGGTTCAGGTTAACTTCAGGGAGAGGCTTAGTCTGCAGCCGTCGGGCTGGTGGGTCGGTCGGTCGGTGGGTAGCGCAAAGGCGCCCAGCGGCACGGGGATGGCCTCGCCGGGGCGCATCGCCCTCCCCCGCTCGTTTCGCTCTCCCCAGTTTAATGGTACTGTTTTAAACTGGATTATCAACCGGCGCGACGCTGTTATTCCGTCCCCACCTGTGGCATCACTTCGGTTTTACCTCGCCGTGGTACATCTTTCCTCTTTCTCCTAGGGAAGGGTGCCAATCGAAATATTTAATAGACAGCACTAACATTTATGGCATTGGCAAATCAAGCCCTCCGTAAATCGTTTGGGACAATTCGCCCATCTCGCAGGTACCAGACTTGGGAGAGGCAAAGGAGCGAGAGCGGCGGGTGCTTGGGCGCTCCTCCTCGCCTCCCCCCCCCCCGGCAAGGAGATGGGGAGCGCACAACAGCCCGGCGCGGAGGGGCGGCAGGGGGTGAGCCTGGTGAAACTGGGGGGGGGAGGAGGGAGGGAAGGCTGCGCCGCGGGGGCTGGGGGCCGGGGTGAGGCGGCTGTCCCGCCGGTAGGCCCTGGGCAGCCCCCGCCGTCGGGGCAGAGGCTGCGGGACGTGAGCGGGAAAGGCTCGTCCCTGCGGCGCGGCTCCTCTGCCAGGCTGGGGTGGGCCGCCTCTGGCCTGATCCGGCATCCCGGGGAGAGCACGGCCCCAGCGAGCCGGCAGCCGCCGGCGAAGGGGTTCCGCTGCTGCCAAGGCCTTTTGCACACTCGGGTGACTCAGTCCCGGCACTTCGGGGAAGCGGCTGCGATCAGGGCACCGAGGGCAGCCCCACGGCGGAGCCCCGGCGGCTCCTCACCTCCGCCCCGAAACAGACCCCCGTCCCCTCGGGGCCACAGCCCAGCCCGGCGGCGGGGCCGCCCGCTGGCCCTGGGGTTGCCCCGTCGGTTCCGGGGGCTGACGGTGCCCGCCGGCGCCTGCGAGAGACGAGACTACAGCGCGGCTCGTCCCAGCGAGGAGGGGAAAAAGCACAGCGGGCTCTGATGGAAAAAAAATGTGTTTTCCTGGCACTTTGTAACGGAGATTTCAGCCGTAAGCCTGGAAAATGGTATTCCCTGAGTTTATAAGGGAATACCATTTCCATAACCGCTTTAAAAAACTATTCCTTTTGAAATCCGGCCTGAAGCTCAGGGAGCTCAAGAGTCGAGGCGAGCCGAGCTGCTGGGGCGGGGAGCTCCTTTGCCTGGCGGAGACTTTCAAACGGGACGGTATCATCTGACAGAAACGCGTTTCTAAAGAGAAGAAGAGTCTGATTTATTTTTCCCTCGTTGATTTTTAACCCGTACAAGCGGGAAAGGCGGCGGGCCGGGGGGAGCGCCGTGCCTGCCCTGCCGCTCCGCCACCGGGGCCCTTTGCAGGCGCCCCCGGTGCGCGGCCTCGGCCCGGGGACCTTTCCCTCGCCGGCGCACGGAGGCAGCCGGTAACGTTACGAGTCCCGCTTCAGTGTGCTTTTTATAGCAGTTGGCACTAGTGGGTGCTGCAACTAAGTAAAATAAATAATAAATAAATGGAAGTGAAGCCTCCTGGCTCGCAGACGCGGTGCGGTGGGGACCCTCGGAAGAAGCCTTAGCAGTCCCCGGCGAAGAGAGGGACACGCTGGTGTCCCGGCCGGGCGGGCAGAGCCGCCCCCCCTCCCCACCCCAAGCCCCCTGGCCGAGGGCAGAAGGTGCCGCTCCTGCCCGGTTCCGTTTGGCGGGAGCCCGACAGCCGCGGCAGTTCTTTACCGCCGGCCGGGAGCAGGTGAAGACCTGCTGCCCGGCTACCCCCCCCGTCCCCCCCCGGCCTCCCCATCCCGCCGGATCCTGGGGAGCCGGCGGTCTGGGGTGTCCCCCCCCCGGTGCCGGGCGCCCCGCGCAGGGGGCGCAGCCGTCCCCTCGGAGGGGCTCCCTCCGGGTCGCAGGCTGCGCTGCGGGGGCAGAGCCCTGGCGGGGGGGGGGTGGGCCGGGCACGGCGGTTGTTTGCATCGACCCGGAAACATCAACAGCGGGAGGGAGGGCGGATCAGAGGCGGCGGCGGCGGCAGCGAGATAGGCCGCCCGTCGGGGCCGGGGTCACGTTACCGCCCGCAGCGGACGCCGTCCTGCGCCTTGCCGAGGCTTGCGCGCAGCCCGCTGCCGCCGAAGGGGAGCTGGGGCCGGCCCGCCGGCAGCAGGTGTCCGGGCGCGACGGGGCGGGCCCGACGGGGCGGGCCGGGGGCTGCGCTGCCGCCGCCGCCGCCGCCTGGGTGCCGGAGCGTGGCGGGGGTCGCGGCGGGCGGCGGGAGCCATGACGGGCGTGGAGGCCGAGCAAGAGTTCGACTTCGATTTCCTCTTCGAGTTCAAGCACAGCGATGAGGGCGGCGGCGGAGGTGGGTCGCGGCGGGGCGGCCGGGGCACCTCCGGCGGTGCTGGCGGAGGGATGCTGGTGGGGGGGAGCCTCCCCCTGCGCAGCCCGGGTCGGGAAGGAGAGGGTTATCCCCCCCACCGGGGGGAGCGCGCCCGGGGGCGGCGGGACGGGGAAGCCGGCAGTCCCGCCCGGCGGGGTCGGCCCGGCCGCGGGCGGCGCTTGTCGTCCCCGCCGGCAAGCGGCGAGCCGGGGCCGCGGCGGCCGGGAGTGAAATCCTGTCCCGGCGCCTGGCGCTCTCCCGCGCGGTGCCCTTGCAGCAGCCGGACCGGCCTGGAAGGGGAGGCGGCGCGGGAGGCAGCCGGTGCCCGATTTTTGAAACTTGGGGATTGTTGGAGCTCTTCAAGCCCCCCGCCTTGCCCGCCCGCCGGCAGCCCCGGTGACCGGTCGGGCTGTCGGTGCGGGCTGCCCGGCGCTGGCGGGGGGCGACCCCCTTACAAAGCCCTCACACACTCCGTTCCGTCCCCCCAGAAGTGGGGATCTGGGTCTTGCCCGTTACAGAGATGGGCCGGTTCAAAAAAACACTTCTGCTCCCCCTTCCCCCCGTGAGCTGGAGCTGGTTAGGCTCAGGGTTTAGCTTGAAGGTCATCCGTAAATAAAAATAACGGGCCTGAATTTATCACGGGTCACACCGTTCCCAACTCTGGTGTCTCGGTGTGGCTGTCTTTTTTTTTTTTTATGACTTTTAACAATGCTTAAGGTGGAAATGAGGCGAACAAGTCTGGAATTGACACACAGAGAGAGAAAGTTGTTTTCTGGTATGAGGTTGACTGCTACGGGGTCAGTGATAGCTGGTCACCATAAAAAGCTCTCATACAAGTAGAGATTTAACGCAGCCTCAGAGTAAGGCTGTCTGTGTGTCTGTGCTTCATCTTTTGCCTTTATATTGAAGCAGGTTCCCAAATCCTTGCCTGCGTATCGCAGCCTGCCAGGGTGCAGGTGAAGGCATAGTGCTCCCTTCCTAACCCTCTCCAATTGCCCAGCTCTCCGGCACGTTGTCAGTGTCCAAACAGTTTTTAGGAGCTTCTCAGCTTTTAGAAAAATGTGGTTTTAAGAGTTCCGTGCCAGGCTTTTCAGATGAGCGTCCTAGTAATTAGACACCTGGAAAGTGGAAGGGCCTAAGCAAATTCAGTGTCCTAATGAGAAAAGTACCTTACTTCATTAGGCAATTTTGAAAGCATGAATTTAAACACAGACGTAGACAGGGCTTCATCTTTAGAAATGGAAAATAGCCCTCACCTTCTCTGAAGCCCCTCTGAGCTACAGGTATTCAGCATTCCTATTTGAAGAGTGTAAATAAAAACTGATGGTGCCCAGTGCTTTGCAGGATCAGCCTATTAATGATAGAAAGGAATAAGACCTTTGGTCTGTGAAATTAACTAGAAAAAAAAATTTGAATTTTTTATGTTGTCGCAAAGTGAAATGTAATATGTGAAGATGTGCTCACAAATCAAGGGGTCCAATTTCTTGTCCTAGTTATACTTAATGGAATTGTGGATTTTTTGGAACAGAACTGTTGCGGACCTGCATTGGTCTATCTCATACTGGGGTTTGGCTTAAGATATTAAAATACACTATTGAAAGTGACTTGGTAGTAAGTGTCCAGGGGGCCTCTATGGATCACGGTCGTGACAGTGACTCCATGTTAAAGCGCTGCCTTTCTTTCACTCCTGTCAGCACTGCAAAAATACCCTACACAGCTGCATTATGTGATGCAGTTTCATGCCTTTGTAGCCACCTCCATCTCCCGTCCTTCAAGACTGACATTTTATTTCTACATGTCTGATTTACCCTGGTGAGGAAAACATCAGTGTGTTATGAATGCTTGACTATGTATGTGCATTTGATGAGCTTTGTAAATACAGAAGTTGTGGAGAAGAATGTGCTTTTTCAGAATTTCAGCTGGTGTTTTTAGCTTACAAACCAAGAATTTGGTCCTGGTCCTGGTTCTGGCTTTGGGGCTTTTATATTTGGTGGGCATACTTTCTGCACGCTGCCTGAAAACTTAAGATACCTAAACGTATTTGGAAGGCTTTCGATCTTGCTGCTTTCAATTTTGGGTACTATTGTGTGAGAAGTTGTATGACACGTTATTTTCCTTGGCCCTTTAAAAGTTGACATTAAAGATATGCACAGCAGTTCTAAAAGAGGCTATTCCTTGCCATGTGCATTAGGGGAACTTGTTGCTTGGAGCAATTGAGTCTGTCTTTTACATTCTTTTTTTTTTTTTTTAAACTGAATTCCAAAGACTGGTCTGAGCCTTTATATTGCCTGTTCAGCCTGAGCTGCCGATCTCCAGCAGACTTCAGTGTTTGTATTTCATCCTAGACATGCGTTAGATTGTAAGAGGACTGCTGGCTGCGTGGTACTGTTCACGCAGGTAATAGTTATCCCTGGTATTTTGGTTGTTTACCTATTCATTTTTAATAAAAGATCTCAAGGCACTGATTCTGCAGTCAGCAGACGCTGCTGTCGCACCCCGTCTGCAAAGCCCACCTGGTGGGCCCAGAGCTGGGACAGCTCGCGGAGCCCGCGGTCCCCTGCCCGGGGTGTCCGGCTGCGTGGTGGGGACCGGCTGAGGCAGTGCCCAGCCTGTCCAGTGCCACCAGCACCATCCACCTGCATGCCGGGCCAGGAGGCTGTGGAAGGGCCCGTGGGGTATACGTGGAAGAAGAGCCTAGCCAGTGTCCCGGCAGCAGTGCGGTGCCAGGGACATCACCTTCCTCTGGAGCTGGGGGAAGCAGTGAAGGGGTTGAAGCTGCCTCGAAGGCGCTGCTTAGACCCTTTCTCTGAGCTAATTTCTGGAACGGAGAAGGTCTTACCACTTTGGGTATTTATTTTCTTTTTTCCATGAAGAGTGGGAGGGAAGTGGTGGTGGTTGTGGTAACACTGAGCGGCGCAGCTATGTGGCAGGACAGCAACAAAAGGGGACTAATTTTGGAAGGAGGGGACTCTGAGCCCCCGGGCAGATCTGTGCCTCACTGTGACGGCTGCAGTTGGATTATCCGTGTCAAAGTAGTGCCTCTTTCTCCATGGTTCCTGCCTGCCTTGTTGTTTGAATAGAGTGTGAAGCTGCAGCATGTTTTGAATAATCCAGTTGTATTTGTGGCACGCTCAAGTGTAATTTAATGACTCTTCCTCAGTAAATGGCTGGTCTCTGAAGGCAGACTAGAGAGTGAGTTCAAAAGGTGGTGTTGCTCATCGTTCCTGACTGTTACCTGGCATGACATACATCAGCTGGAACATCGCAGAGTTGCTGTGAAACTGCGACAGCACATTAATTTTTCCTAAGTACCGTTTGCCTTGGAGTCGTTGCCAGCAAGAAAGGCGAGCACGGGATCGCTGGAGGATGACACCAGAGAGGGCTGATCTGATAAGCGACAGAAAGAGAATAGCAGCTGCGCTGGAGTTACCAGCTTGGAGGCTCGTTTCCATCTGCAGTGCTCCCAGGGAGAAGGTCCTGTTGGGAATAACAGCTGCAGTAATTAGCAAAGCTTTTCCATATCTCCCTAGGGAAGGTGGGCAAGGGTGATGATCCAGGGAGCTTGTCTCCTGGGAGGGAAGGGGACAAGCTCCCCACATGGACTGGCTGTGGCCGGGGGTGATGCAGAGTTTCCCTCTGTCCTGCAGGAAAGTGCCCCTGCAGGGAAGGCTGTTGCACTGCAAGCACAACTTGGGGCTGGAGCTGGGTGCTTTTCCAGCCTGCTGAGAGGAACCTGTAGAACAGGAGCACCCAAGCTCAAAGTTCAGTGGCTGTTGTCCCTGACAGAAAGGGTTTGCTGTCTTTTTCCAGTACGGCAAGAGATACTGGTGTTAGGGGCTCTGGCCCTGTGTGCTGGTGACAGAGAACCTCCCTGCTTCAGAAAGCGCTGGGGTGATGACTCCTGATCCCATTGCCCTCAGTTGAGGGCTGTCCCTGTCCTTTGCACAGCCCACCAGCATCTCTGGGTGGCAAAGAAAGACCCACACATGGCCCTGGGACAGCGGAGCAGAGCTGAAGGGGTCCCTTCAGCAGGCTGACAGCGGGCTGAGGCAGGGACGGTCTCCTGTGGACTGGCTTTGGGGTGCTGGTTCCCTGTAGCACAGCAGGGATGGAGGCATGCAAAGGGGAGTTGTTTCCCTGCGCTGGGTCAGGGAGCCCATCGATGCAAGTCTGTGATGTCATCTGTCACCTCCCAGGTTTTTCACACTGGCTGTTTAGCTCTGCTTTTGCTTTTATACACCCGGAGCTCTTAAATGGTTAGATCATTGGCCAAGACTGTGCTGCTGGCAGCGCTCGATGTGGCGCGCGCAATAACCAGCAATTTCAGTGGAATTTCAGCTGTCGCGGAGTAGTGAGACATCCATGTTTATCCTTCACCTGGCCTCTGCCAGTTGGGCTGGAGGATAAGTGGTCCCAGAAACCAGAGCAGGTCAATAGATTCATCTTGTTCCAAAATCCTAGTTAACTGGAACCAGTTGGAAACTTGCTGTAATGGAAATTTCGGTTGTGTATAATTTTTTTAACATAACGCAGTTGATCATGTTCTTCACTTTAGTCTGCCTCCACTTTTGTTTTTTTGTCTCGTGGGTTTTTTTTTTTGTGTATTCCAACTTTTCAAGGGGGGAATCAGGCTCGCTCACGTAAAAGCACATGCAGTCTCTGAATGCTGAAGCACCCTTGTTTGAAGACTCAATCTTTTGCTCTGAAGGCTTGCATAATAAGAGTGTCCTCAAAACAATCTCAGTGCATATACATCCCTCTCTCAAGAGAACTTGTCTTGTGCTGCTCAGTTAGTAACATTTTCAAGGATGCTAGCCTGCAGCTTCTCCCCTACCTGTGGGCTCGGTTACTAAGGAGAGCTGTGCTTTTGTGTGTTGTGCCATGTCCCTTCACTCCAGCTCGGTATGTTACTGAGTATATTTGTGCAGCACTCCATATCATTCTTTTTTGTTTGTTTGTTTGTTTGTTTTCCAGAACACTATAGTTATACATCTTCAAACGTAAATGCTGGCTTGCCTCTAAATGTGGCACATTCCTCATTGTCAACTCCATGTCATGGCCTTCAGACATCAAATCCCGTCATTTCAGTTGTCCCATCAACAAACCATCCTTCTGGATACGGAGGACACATCGACAGCGGGGCCTCTGACTATTACTTGCCACCAAACATAAGACCTAATGGAGCTCCAGCACTGGAGAGCCCTAGAATTGAGATCACTTCTTACATGGGACTTCATCATAACAACAACCAATTTTTCCACGATGAGGTTGAGGAGGCCATCCCAAACACCAAGCGGTCGCCTTCCACTGCCACTTTGAACTTACCGAACATTGAGGCGTACAGAGACCCATCCTGTCTGAGTCCGGCAAGTAGCTTGTCTTCCAGAAGCTGCAACTCTGAAGCGTCTTCCTATGAGTCCAACTACTCATATCCATACACTTCACCCCAGACCTCTCCCTGGCAGTCCCCATGTGTCTCTCCGAAGACCACTGACACAGAGGAAAGCTATCAACGCAGCATGGTGGCCTGCACTTTGCTCAACTCTCCAAGGCACTCTCCGTCGACATCTCCCAGGACAAGCATCACAGAGGAAAACTGGCTGGGGGCTCGCAACTCCAGGCCTCCATCTCCCTGCAACAAGAGAAAATACAGCCTCAATGGCCGTCAGACCTCTTACTCCCCACACCACTCCCCCACACCTTCTCCGCAAAACTCGCCACGGGTGAGCGTCACGGATGAGACATGGCTGGGGAACACCAACCAGTACACCAGCTCTGCCATTGTTGCTGCCATCAACGCCCTCACCACCGACAGCACCATAGATATGAATGACGGGATTCCCATCAAGTCGAGGAAGACCGCCATTGACCACACCCCATCCATGACTCTCAAAACTGAACCGGCTGGTGAGGATCACGGGACCATATCACCAACTGCCGATTTGTCACCAGAAGACTTCTCCAGCTTTCAGCACATCAGGAAAGGAAACTTCTGCGAGCAGTATCTGTCCGTGCCACAGCATCCCTATCAGTGGGCCAAACCAAAGTCTCTGTCTCCGACATCCTACATGAGGTAAGGCACCCCGACTTAGGGGGAAGTCCTGTTAATATCTTTATTGCATGCTTTTTTTCCCTCCTTCCCCTTCCCGTCTTGGCTTCCCACCAAATCTGCCCATCCACTCATTCCACTTAGCCGTTTCTTGTGACACTGCCTCCATCATTGGTGTGGTGCGACCATGAGTAAAACCTTGAAGTGTTAAAATGTCTATCCTAGGAGTTGTCCACTTGTGGGTTGTAACTGGTTATCTGCTTCCCAGGGGGTGAGCTGCAGCCTGGGCAGTCTGGAAATGGGGTATTCAGAAGCTCGTCAGGCAGCAGGACCGTTTGGTACCGTCAAACCTGTGGCTTTACTTAAATGGTTCATCGTGTGTTAATATGTTTTTGTTGCAGGACTGAGAGATGTTCCCGTTGTTGTGGCTGTTACAGGGACTTTTACACTTGATAGATAGTGAATAGAAAAAGAATAGGAATACAGTTCTTTCGTGCATTATGTCAGCTTTTACTTCGCTTCATCTGAAAGCGTCTTACTAATCTTTTCCTGTCTGCGTTGGACAGTGATTTTCTTTTTCCCCTCTTCCCCAACTTTTCTATGTTTAAAGAAGAAAACCTTATTTGTCAGATGATATTATACTGGTCACATTTATTTATCACAAGTGGACTCCAGGTAGGAAGCACCACAGAATAGTCAGAATTTGAGTTACATCCATTGCTTTCTCTTTTGGTCTCAGTTATTGGTCTTTATTTTGAAGTCTTCTAAAGGCTGTGTATGCGGTGGTACGTGGTGCAGGAAAAATTTGGCTTTCCAAAAGTCTGCAGGCTGATCCCAGTCCCTGGTTGTGAAGGCCACCCCCGTCCTCTTCCTCCCCAAGCACTTCTGGCTTCTTGCTTTTGACAGCAAAGATGTCTTTCTCAAAATGAAAGAAGGGGGCATGTAGCTGAAGTGTTTTAATTAGTGATACATTCGCTGGCTCTCAACCTTGCCAATCTCACTTTTTGCCAGCCAGCACCTCTCTGCCACATGCTGTCTCACAAAACTGAGATTGAGTGGTCCATGGCTCTTCGTGTTACAGCATGTCATGCTGTGGTCCCCTTCCTCGTCGTTCTCCTCCTCCTCCTCCTCTCTATGTTGCCCAAGCTCCTTGCAGGACCCTGGCTCAGTTCAGTGCTGGGAAATGCAGCAGCCCCTGTGGCTGAGCCATCCAGGGGTGGGCACTTGTTGCCTTTCGGAGCTGGGATAGACACTTTTAACACCAGGCAAATCCTTCAGAGCCTTCCTGTGTACTTAAAAAAAGCCTTTTATGTTCTCGCGCTGAAGTGCCAAGTGGCCCGTGTTCATCAGAGAGGCCGGCCGGGGGCTTTTGCGTTGGGGGGCTGCTTTTTGCCAAAGACTTTGAGGGCAATGATAGGACAGTTTGACCAAACAGGCTTTTATCTTTCCGTTGCAGTGAGCGGCCCGTAAGCGCTTTGCTGCAGTCCGTCAGGAGGCACCCGACATGCCTGTGCGCTAACACAAACAAGAAAGGTGAAGCGTACAAAACGGAGCCCCACTACGTTGTGTATTTAACATTTTTTTTCCACTGTTTTGGTCTTGTATAAAATATGTTTCCTGGTTCGCAATATGTTTCCATGTGATCTCATTAACTCGTGCTCTAGGGCAGTTGGAAGTTACTGTTGAAATGTGATTTTAAGTTACTTTACCAATCAGATACACTGACCGTGCTTCCTTCCACCAAAAATACCTCTCGTTTTATGTATATGAAAGTGCTGGGCAACTGAGCACGGACGTCAACAGGATCACAGCCTACGCAACAGAAACTATGTTATTTTAAATCTTTCCAAAAAAATTGGTTAAGAATTTGTCACAACAGAGCTGGATTTTTTTCCTGTTATTTTACACATCTGTTCTATTTCAAACGCGAGGGCTGCAGGGGTGGGTTCCAACAAACAACTCGGGCTCCAAAATCTACCCGGTCATAATGATTTTGAGATAACCAGATTTGATTACCTCCTCTGTCTCTTCCTGAATACGCGGTACGATTTTCATCAAAAGCCAGCGTGCCTTGGAAAATCACTGACGCCTTTCCCTCCCTCTCGTGCACTCCCATCTCTTTGCGGGCAGGAGGGAGCAGGCTCAGGCGGACCGTCCGCCGGGTGCTGTCTCCCTTACCGAGGTTTCATAGGCGGCATCAGTCTAAAAGGGAAACGGCTCTTTTTCGTATTGTTTCTGAAATTGATGATGTTTTTCATTTGTCGTGATTACAGCTTGATCCCCTTAAGGCTTTTCAAGTCCCAGAGCAAGGGAATAATAAGAGTATATAATAAGAGCGTAATAATGCCGGCCTTAACAGAGGCACGGTCTTTCTGTGCCTCATGCTTCTTTTGGTTGCTCACGAGGACTGTGAGCTCGGAGGCTCAGCCCGGTCCCCAGGATGTGGGCTCTTGGGAGCAGCTTTGGGCTCACACATCCCCCTCCAGGGCTATGGATGGGTGACTCTATTCCTGCGTGGGACTCGGCACGCAGGTGCCGAGGGTTGCAGGACGGGGTGGGAGGGCAGAGCCCGACCCCGCAGCCGAGGCTGAAGCTGCACAGGTTAACTGAGGTCTGCTGGGGGATTAGTCTGCGGTGCTTTGGTTGCAGCCCAGGGCCTCGCACCAGATCTTTGGAGGTAGAAAATATTTAGAGACCAGGCAGGGATTTTCAGGGGAAGCTTTGGAACAAACCCTGAGGTAGCGGTGGGAATCGTACCTTTTCCAGACCAAACTGGGTTACCTAAATGTACCAGTCTGCCTCGAAAACTGCTGGAGGTAAATCGTTATGTGGAGAGTCGAGAGATGCTCTTTGCGAAATTCTGCTTCAGCTTTTGGCTCCAAGGTCTTTTTTTGTTTCGGTATTTATGCATTGTGCTCTCTCACACAAATGCAAGAAGTTTCTGTCTATAGTCCCTCTTTTATAGTTGATGTAGCACATAGTTCAAAAAGAAGCACTCTACCAGGCAGTTATTGTTTGAGCAGGTGATGCTCTGTGTTTCTCAAGCCCTTGCTGTCTCAGTGGTGTTCTTTTCTGTGACTTTTCTCCATCACTCCTCAGTGCTGTGCAATGCGGACTCTCTCACGGGCAAAAACGTCAAAGCCAAAATGGAAGTACAGGATCAGACTTCTGTCCTTGGGTGTGGAGGCAGTGCTAGTGACTATTTCCAAAACTAAAACCCCATTTTTATTTTTTACCCGCTCATTAGCATATCCCAAATCATCCTATATTACAACAAAAAGTACAGGCACTCATGAAAGAGCCAGATTTCTGAGTATCTTACACATTTTTTATGACTTCCTCTTTAGCTGCTGTATTTGACTAAACACAACCTGAAATTTCCTAGAGACAGTTTCTTACTCGTTGAAAAGTAATGCACTCTAGTTATTTCGAGTGTCATCAGTTTAATCTGAGAAGTGTGTTGGCCTGTAACACTTGAGTTTTCATTAAATGTAGTGTTTTTTTGGGGGAGGGGGAAGAGAAATGGTTGGGTTTGTTGGTTGGGCGTATGGCATGTATGAGGTCTACCACACCAAAAGCAGCTTCCAGGAATAGACACCCAGTTCCAGGTGCCTTATAAAAGGTCCCTACTATATTTTCTTGTACAGTTTTTTTTTTTTTTTAAACTGTTGAAACCCACATTTTCTTTAGCTGCAGTCTTCTTTTTCAGCCTCAAAAATAGGCATGTATGTTCTTGACCTCACAGACATGGGGTCATGTAGTTTTACATATGGAGGCTGTAGTTTGCACCCAGAGAATGTATGGCTGGATACCTGTCTACCAGTTCCAAAAGCACATTTGGCTTTTATCTGCATCAATGGACTTGTTTATTTCTTGTGGATTTTTTGGATTCCACTTTTGTAACTGTGACAGTATTAAACTCAAGCATGCAAAAATCGTTCATTGAGGCCCCAAACCATTTGATTTCCTTAAAAAAAAAAGATTTTAAAATGTTGGACATTTTTTCCTTCTTTCTTTTGATTTTTGGACCTTTCAGATACTCACTTGATAAGCTTTTTTTTTTTTTTTTTTTGAAATAGGTGGTTTGGTCCAGATCATGAGATAGAAGACAACCTTACTTGGGAGAAGTTGAGTGGCTCAAGAAATTGGGGTTTTCCAAAAGTGGAAAAGGGCACCAGCTGTCTTGAGATAGTCACTGGTGCAGCAACACCGGATTTGCTGACCTGTGCATTGATGGCAAGCGAGAGGAAGTTCCTTAGACAAAGCAAAGGCAGGGCTGTCTGGGCAAGACCCAGTGAAATGGGGACTTGTGGCTGAGCATCAGTGACCATCTCCTGGGACTCGTTAGTGTTAATTGAGAGGCGGGAGGAGTGGACAGGGAAGAGCCTGCAATGCCTCTAACCTTTTTCTTTTTCCTGCTGTATTCATGCTGGATGGGGATATTTGGATGCTTCAACAAGTTCAGTTTGCCACTATGTAGCAGCGGCTTCTGATTGCTGTACCGTAGGGCTGAAGACTGCTTGGAAGCCTGTCTCAGTAAACGGATTTTTTTTTTGTTTGTTTATTTGTTTGATTTAATCCTCCCTACACATTCTCCTCACTGTTTTGCAGTTCGTTCAAACGCCCCTGTGAGCATCTTATTAATGGCCTTCCTTCACTAGCTCGTTTTAGCACCATGTGATTCTAAATTCAGAATGAGCAGAGATGCGATGCCAGCCACTTGTTATCTCCATTCCCGTGGCAACAGTTTCTTGTTCTTAATCTAAGCCAACAAATGCAAAATTCCCCATGCAAATCGGTCTCTGAATGTGAAATTTCAGGAGGATAGTGTTAAGTATTATCTGGGAGTATGACGACGACTCGCATTTTCAGACTTCAGTGTGAGGAATTCCAGTGCGCCGCATGCACTCGACGGAGGAGCTACTTGCTCGGCATGCCAACAAAATACAGCCAAGTCTGGGGTGGGACGCAGCATCTATTTTAACAGCTCGCAGCCAGATTGCTCAGTTGTCAGACAGGAAATTAAAAAAAAAAAAAAAAAAAGAAAGAAAAATCTACTCATGTTAACTCATAGATGAAATATAAAGCAGGTATATTTTTCTGACCACAGTCAAGTTGGTGGACATGTAGGCATCATCATTGTTTCCTTACTCTTCCAAGAAACACTCAAGGATCTTTAACACGCATCTGCTTCGATGTGAGATGCAGGCGATAAATAATAAATCGTAACCATATTTGCATTTGGTGCACAGCTGGAGCAGGGGCAAGCGAGCAGCCTGGTAAAAGTTTCAGCAGCCCTGTGGTTTCTCTAGTTTATGTTTTTGCTTCTAAAGGAACACTCCCTGTTAGAAAAAAAGAAGTTTAGTGCGGGGGACCCAAGTCTGACACACTCCTTCTAAGTCACTTGCCTTACTTTGGGCGCTGAAACACACTTACCATCCTGCTCATCCAGGCAGTGGCTTATGGCGCTGCCAGGCGGCTTTCTGGGGCAGAAGACTCTGTGCTGGGGTACGTGGCCAGTGAGCAGGGTTGTTAGTCCCTGTGCGAGACTGGCAGTTGTTCTGACACACAGCCGAGTTAAGGACAGTTGTTCTGCACAGCAGCCGAGTTAAGGACAAAACTGTCTGCAGATCTCTTTTTCAAGTGGCCATGGGCTTCTAGTAGCTTAGAAAGTGTAATGGTAATTTAATTCCCGAATGCACAGCAGTCATGTGAAAATGGGGCTTAAACACCTTTGGAAAGTTTAGTAGAAGTTTTTGGCTTTGTTTCCTCCCTGTCTATATTCCAGTGTGCTGCTTAGTATCTTTCTTTCTTTCTTTCTTTCTCTCTCTTTTTTTTTTTTTTTTTTTTTTTGTAGCTTGATAAATCTTTCTGCTAAAGGCAGAAGTCAGCCAGACTGGATAATCTGTTTTTGATTTAATCATATTGTGTATCTGGTGTATGCAAAATAAATCACTATTCATCTGTTTTGTAATCTGATTTATGTAGGACGGAGTTACATTGAGCGAGTTTTCTACAGCCTAACACCAGGTTTTGTGAACCAGCCTTGAAACAACCATCCCTCATTACAGCATTTAGGAGGGCTACAGTTAGATTTATTGTGGCGTAGAAAGGAATGGGACATGTTTTCAGTTGGTGGAAAATTCGATCTGAGGGAAATACACTGATGTATATTTGATAGGAAGACTGCGTAAAGACCTTTTATTTCTCTTCTTGACCCCTGTGGAGGGGCTCTTCTCCCCTGCACGTGATGCTGGCTAGATGAGGTAGTTTGGGCCTTTTCAAATTGATAACGTTTATTTGCAGCAACCAGATTTGATTTTACCACTACACCATTTGCTTGGTGACTTTTTTCCTTTAACCATGTTTAGCTGCAGGAAATTAAGTGCATGATGAAGATAACCTAACATAGGAAATAGCTCTGACAGCCCCAGCCCATGACACTGTTAAATGCATCACTCTGCTTCCTTTATCAGGAAAACTGCCATTAATTGTCAATTTATAATTGGGCAGGTGGTATTTTGGAATTTCAGTGATAGATTGCAGGCTAACAGCAAACTGTATTTTTATTTTCAGGCTTTATTTGAGAACATTCATTTTACAACTTAATTATATTGACATTTTCAGGTGCTGATTTGAAAGGGGGTTTTGTTGGTTTTTTGTTTGTTTTTTAAATAGATGTAATTAGTTATGGAACTATCACTCACTTCCATGTATCTTTAAAAAAATCCCTTTTCACTTGAGGGCTACATGCTTCCGGTCAGAGTTGTCCTTTTTAATTAAGTGTTTAAAGTTTTTAATCTGATAGATGTTGTGTCCTCAGAAAAAAAAAAAAAAAATCCATCAAGTGAGAATTTACTGAAAACCAGAAACATCTGTTTAAAAATGTGTGCTGATCATCACCAGGAGAGACACAGCTGTTTTGCTCTGCTCTTTGTCATTTATCATTAGTCAAATATGGTTTATCTAGAATTTTTTTTGAGACTTTTTCAGACTAAAGTATGTGTACCTAATGTGCTAGGCAAAGTACAGTGGCTATATACAATGGCCAATTGCCTGTAATTTTTTGCCGAATCTTCACTCTTTGTGTGGTGAGTGTCTAGTAGCAGAAGAGCTCTTCTTTGCCCCCAAGGTGGGTCCTGGCCATTCTGGGGGAAAGGCTTGCACAGGAGCTTAGAAGATGTGGCGGTGTGCCTCTAGCCAAGGCTGCGGCTCCCGTGCATTGGGGGTGGTAGCCAAATTCAGGATTTGTCTCCGACAAGGTCTGGCCTCTGCAAAGAGTGCCCCTCTGGCTCGTGCTGGATCCAGATGTTCATGGAAGCTGGGAGCCCTCACAGAGGCACCATCTCTCTTTTGGATGAGCTCCCATTTGGGCTGAGCTGGGAGCTGTGTGGCTACTTTCTTCTGTACCCCTCTGTTATTTTTGAGGATGCTCCGTGTCCCGAGGGCTGGAGAGCAGAGTAGCTGGAAGTTTGGCACCTGTCACTCACCAGCGAGCTGTGCTGGGGGAGCAGGGGGTGCCTGAGGGAGCGAGGGTGGTCCTGGGCCTCACCCAGGGCTGGGACTTAGTGGTTCTAGTTGACCCCTGTAATGCATCTAGTGGGTGTCTATAGGCATTCAAATCACATGGCTCAAACTGGCAAATTTATAAGCAGCGAAGAAAGATAATGTAGAGAAACTTAGCACCACCTGAAGTCCCATTGGTGTATATGCACATGTACACCAGCAGATAGGAGTTAAGTATGCTGGTGGTAAAGGGTTGGATAAGCACTCAAAAAGAAAAAAAAAGGCAAAACAAACAAACAAAAAAGCCAGTGCGAGTGGTTATAGTCTCTGGGAGTGGAAGACAGCAGGGATGCTTTGGGGGATGTGAAATATCTGTGGAGCTGAAAGTGGGCTGGGATAGTGTGTGGATCACAGGGATGGTAAAATGAAGTCTCCAGCTGAATATGTGCTTGTAATATATGCATCCAGTGCAAAAGCTCTTTTGCATCCTTTCCTTCCCAGCTAGTCCACGTCAGCCGTGATTCATGCTGCTCAGACTGTCCTTGCACCAGGGCTATAGCAAGGAGGCAGGGAACCAGTAAAACCCCAGTAGCCAGCCTCCTTGCAGACTGGGGCAAGAGCTAATTAGCCCTTCAGCTTCCTCATCTGCACCCTGCAGCGGGATGAGCCCTCTCACCGTGGCAGGTAGCCCCAGTCCGTAGAGACAACAAAGGGTTGAGGACTGTGATTTTCTGCTTGCTGGTGGTCTTCTCCAGGCTGATGTGAGAGAGAATAAATTTTGATGTAAGAGGACAGAGTGGTTGTGCTGTTGAACTACTTGTAAAGGCTTTTGAAGGACACCCGGTGAGGAGAATTCACCAAAGGAAAGAATGTACGCTAGACATAAAATTAGGGTTTTCATCATGAAGCTTTTTGCTTCGATTTTAAGATCAATAAATTCGTCTCAGGCCTAACACTGTTTCTACAGTGCTTGTTTGTTTCTTTTTCTGTTTTTTTTCAACCCAAAACGTCAACTTGGCATTTCTTACAGCCAGGCTCTCCTGTCTATTTTCAAGTGTGGTTTTACACTGGAATTTGGCTTTTAAGAATGACACTTCCCCACCATCGCCTGTTGTCGGGCCTGCTTGCTTGTGTGATGGTAATGAGCCCATAATATTTTAGTTAATTGCAGAGTCAATACAAGGCCGGAAGAGCAAGCTAGATTTTCTTCTGGCTTGTGCGTCATCATTAGTAGGATTTGTAAGCAAGTTCTGACTTCAGAGTTTGCTCCCTTGCAGTGCATGGACCAGAAAGAGATTGACTTCACTTTCAGACTCTGATGTGTGCTGTGTTGGTAAGGAAGCTGGGAAATGGCTTTTTTTCTTCTTTCCGCCCCCTGTAAACCAAGCAGATTTGTTGAAATCCATTAGATTTATTAAATGCAGGACTCCTCCAGAGATGGCTTGGCATTCGCTTTCACAGCAGAAATCCTCGTCCTTAAACTCCTCTGCGTCTTTTTGCCTAACTTTCTCCTTTTGGTTCAAGAATCAATATATTAAGATATTTGTTAGCTGTGTCTTAACATTTTTCCATTTTGTCTACAAATCAGATAACATCTGAGCCATCAGACATGCTCGACCCATAAATCTTCATAAAATAACCATTACCTTCTAAATTACTTATGTCATGGCATTATCCATATTGATGACATTTTAAATGTAAGATGGTGAAGGATGAACTGCGAAACACGGTCTCTAAAGTAATAGTGCTGGATGCTTGTGGTCTGTGATAGTGTACTTGATGTTAATTTTTAATACATTTTCCTTTCCATTATAGCCCATCCCTGCCTGCCCTTGATTGGCAACTGCCATCTCACTCAGGACCTTATGAACTGCGTATTGAAGTGCAGCCGAAATCCCACCACCGAGCTCATTACGAGACGGAAGGCAGTCGAGGGGCTGTGAAGGCATCTGCGGGGGGCCACCCTATTGTGCAGGTACCAAAACATGTAATGAGAAGCACAGATTGTTTATCTCAGCTCTCTGTGGTCAGCACCCTTTCTTCTCCAAAACTGAAAAGCGACAAGAGATTTTTCTTGTCCTCAAAGATTACTGCACGTGAGCGCACCTTAGAGTGTATTTTAAACTGGATGGACCTTTGCCTTTATTAAAAACAAGGCAGGAACATCCACTCGCTCTTAGCAGTGTGGATATGGCACAAGCAGACTGCTGCTCTGTCCGTGTACGACTTAGCAAGCGTTCAGCTGGCAAGCCGTGACCGTGGACCTATCTGTGCAGTCAGATTCCAGACATGCAGTTTATACTGAAATCAGCTGGGGACGTGCCTCAGTACACTTAGTCCTTAACTTGTGGTTGGATTAATCAGAGCTGTAAACACATGTTGGAGGGCAGAGCTGTAGCAGTAATGTGGAAGTATGTCTGTCGCTGGTTTGGATGTTGCGGTGAATGCCGAGCAAAGCAAGGCTTTTTGAGTTTCTTCTGTTTAGTTCCTTAAACCCTTCCAGCCGCTCTGGAAAGCATCTGAGGTCTGAATTTAGTTTCATGAATTCTACCAAACTCTTCAGTTACTGTATATAAAGCATTTAATTTAATAACACTGTAAACTGACCCTTAATTCATTTATATGACTAGTCTCATTCATTTTTAAAGGACTTTTCTCAGGAGTGGGAAGAACAAGATTTAGTTGTTTAAAACAAAAAAAGAAAAAGTAGCGGGAGAGTGCCAGCTCTGCCTGCCCCTCCTCAGCTGCTTCTTTCTCACCTAGAAGTTAAACTTTCGGTGCCTCCTGTTGGGGTTGTGACCCCCTGCTCAGTGGAGCCCATGTTTTATCACTGCCCTGATGCAGCGGGACCCACGGGTGTCAGGGCACTGTGTGGGAGGGAGGGAGGGAGGGAGGCAGGCGCTGCCGCGGTGCTGACGCTGCTTGGGTTTACGCCGCAACTCTTCCTGTAGGAGCAGCAGCTCGTTGAAAGACCGGATGGCTCAATACGATGTACAGACCACACGTGCAGGGCTCATGCGCGTTTGTTTGTTTGCTGCAAAACCCTGTTAGCAAACGCGTCATTCGAAGGAACGATGCGAGCTTGAGATGACATTGGGCAGGGAATGCCGCTACAGAACTCGTGTGCTGCTGCGGCAGCTGTAAAAGGAAAGTGAGGGAAGCTGTCAGCAGCAAACACAGTTCGCTCTTTAGCTCTGCCAGAACTCATCAGTGACATGGGATTATGGAAGTGATCTGCTGAAAGACGAAAGGTTTTAGCAGAACATTTGTGAATGATATTAAAGAGGGGTTTGTGGCAGACATGCTTGATGACAATTAATACCTACTCGGTTTGTGGCTTGATGCAAGGAAATGTAAATGGGGAGGCATCAATTCACAGCGGCCAGCCTGGCGTTTAAAGTTTCCTACGTGCTTTTTGGAAAGACTGAATGTGATGCCAACATTTAATTGGACTAAATGCGTCCAGACATTTCCCCTCTCATCCCCTGTCCCGGTCCGCCGGGAGTGAGCATGCTGCTTCCAAACACAAACAAGTGTCAGAAAATAGGAGAGGAGAGAAAAGTGCGGAAGGGCATGAAGGGAGAGGGGAGGAAGCAGCCAGTCCTAACCCTGTCAATAGGCTCTACCGGTTTAGTAAAGATTAATGTATTTTTCAGTCCTTCTATTACAACCCGAACATCCTTTTCTCCAAAAAGAACAGAAACATAAAGAGGGCCAGAAAAAGCTTCTCCACGCTGCCACTGCCATTCCGGCCAGGGTTATCTGTTTGAGGAAATACTTAAAAGCTTCTGACTGAGACCAGAGTTGGAAGGATGGATGAGCAGTACTTCCAAAGTACTTCCAAAAAAGAAAGAAAGTACTTATAAATACTTCTTATAAGAGAAATAGTAAGTACTTACAAATAAATAAGTACTTTAAAACAAAAGTACTTATAAATGAATGAAAGGAGGAGGAAGAGGAAATCTAGGGAGTAATTTCTGATACACTGGCAGCTGACAAAAGCTGTAAAATGCCTCTCTGAGTCAACATATTTCCAGATGCTGCAGCTGTTGCAGGTTTGATTCAGTCCACTATGTTATACAGAAAGGAGCCCAAGCTTCAAAGTTCACACTCAGGTGTAAGCTCAGACAGTATCTGAATGTCTACGGGTGTGAGATTTTGGATCAAGCTTTTCCCTCTAATTTTTCCCAGTGTTCTCAGTTGTGTTGACTCAGTGAAACCCACCATAAAATGGCTCTGACCTCTTCCACTACCCTTCTGCATTATTTTTTTGCGCCATGTGGGCAGTCAGGTCTTTCTTGTGTTGCTGCTTTGGGGAAGCTTGCTTAAATTCTTCTTTTGTTGAAGCTCTTCCCCTTCGCCTTCAACAAGAGGAGAATGCAGAGGAGGTCTCTTGCTCCGTTCTCCATTTCAAACCCCTCTCACTAACATCCTGCTTCCCAAACCGGGAGATTTCCTCACACTAATACTTCCTCATATCTGTAGGGCATGCTAAGGCAGAGGAGAAGTAAATCCAAGAAGCATCCACTGCTCATGGCACAGTTCCCCAGCAAAATTGCCAGGAAGTTGCTTTCTCTGCAGCTGGAGCGTGTTTATTTTTTTTTTTTTTCCAGGCAATGTTAGCTCCCTTGCTGCTGCTCCATCTCTTCTTGTAGGAGGTGGAAGGGTCCAGGAATCAAAGGTTTCCGAGCAAGTGTGCTGGACAAGACCAGTGGTGTAGGAGGGCAGGAGTCTCTTATGGGTGTGACATGAATTCCAGGGTTGGAGACCAATTTTTTCCTTGGCTTTAGTAGCTTGTCCGGGTTGGTGACTTTTCTCTGGAGCTGGAGAGGGCTGCATGTAAAGCTGAAGAGCTTTGCACCGGGACCCAGCAGCATGCCAGTGTATGCGATTACTGTCCTCTCCCAAAGCTGAGGGTTTATGCTGACCCACCGAAGGGGCATGCCTGGCAGGTGCTGGCAGCTGCCTGCGGCAGCAGAGTCTTACCCCAACGTGGTGCTGGAAGGCACCACTTGCTCCTTAATGTCTCTCCATCATCTCTGTGGGGCTGTTTCCATCATCCTGTAGGCTGTCTCCCAGCCGTACTTCATGCCAGCAGGACTTCCTATGGATTTCCTTCTGTGGGATGGCTGCACCCTCCCTTCTGCACTTAGGAACGATACGGTTTTGAGCGCTTCAAGTTGCCTGTGAGTGCTAATGAGCCTGGTAACGCAATATTCCTCTCTCCCGCATTTCGTCTTTGCCTGTTTGGGTGTTTGGCTGCCGTGGCTGCCCCAAGCTATCGCTGTTCTCGATTGCTAAACGTTTTGAGAGTGGGATGAGCTGGCGCACCTAGTGAGCTAAAAATGCTGCAGAAGATTGGCAAGCGAGCGGTTCCAGGGAGTGGTGCTGCTGAGCTCATGGCTGGCACCAGCTTTTACCCCTTGGCTTGTATTTTACCCCTTGCCTTGTATTTTGCGCATTGTCATTGCCTTTGGTGATTTCAGACCAGGGTACTCCCTGGCCAGTATGGTACTCTGAGCCAGAATGGGGCTGGTGCCCCAGCTGGCATTGGGTGTTACGAATCTGCATGCCATGCTAGGTGAGAGTGAATCCTGGGACCACTTTAGGGAGTGAAATCATGCCTGTTAGCATCATGCTGGCACCTCCACGTTTACAGGAGTTCATGACTAGGGTGAGCATTTCCCTGAATAGAGCAAGATGAAGTGAATGGGGACTTTAGGAAAGTCCCCATATTTTAAGTAAAGTGAATTTATTTCAAGGGGTTTATATCCACGTCTTAAAAACGTTCTCCATTTGGACCTATCTCCCATTCTTCATTTTAAAAGTGATGAGGAGTTGCACAAGATGGGGGTTACATTCCAGCCAGCGATGGCTCTGTTTCAGCTACAGGTAAGTAATCTGGCAGATAAAAATTTGGGATCCCCGAGGAGGGATGGCACCAGATTACAAATATGTGGTCTTTAGATATTCTAATTAATAACTCATCTTTGGAATAAGTCAGGCACTTTGGCTGCCTGAGATGGAATTTTTACAAGCAGGGTGCGGTGTATCTGTGAGATAAAATCCAAATACTCAAGAATGTTTAATTAAAGGGTATGATTTACTCCCATAGGAGACTGGACTAAAGGGTGAAAGCAAATGTTCAAATGCACAAAATAGTCTAGTAAGCACTTTCAAAAGTCATGATTATTATTCTTTTTTTTTGACACAAAATATGACAGGAATTTTCTTCAAGATCCTTCCTGACATGAGGTAGATAAATCTGTTAGAAAAAAAGGAAGAAAAGGAGTTGTAGGGGTTTTCCTTTTTTATCTGGGTAACCAGTACTAGTGAGAATTTGTTCTTCTCTTTGAAAAATAAGTTAATATTGAAGATACAGTGAACGCTGCCTTGCCTTTCACTGTATCACTTTGCAGTGAGATGGTAAAGGTTGTATATGGCTTGCGCGCTCCAATACAGAATTTGATCTGAGCCTGTGAACAGATGAATAGTCTGAACGCCCTCATTTTACAGGCAAAACACAATGATTTGTCTGCCGATTTACATAGTCAAAATGTTGTCTGTGCCAGGAAACTTGCTCACAAGAGTTGGCTTGTGTTGTTTCTCAACAAGATCTCAAGTAGGCACTTTGGGTCTGATTTTTAAAGGCCTTTGAGGCATATGTTGGGATTTTTAAATCCTCTTATGACTAACAAGTGTCAAACTCTTCTCTAAAGCAATCACTGTCTCAGTATTTTTGTACATCTCACATCACCATGATTAGGCACCAACATGCCTCTGAGCTATTTGTGTACCCTGGTAACGCGTGGAGCGTGTTATCGTTTGCTTCCCATGGATCAGTTGGTTTTGTTGCTTTCGGATAACGAACTCAAGTTGTCCAGGTCCAGGTACTGGACACCACAGGTATCAGTCAGAGTCCTTTCATCTTCTGGACCCAAGAGCTATGAATACCTTTTGCAAAGCCCTCAGGGAATAGAAAGCCTTGTCAATCAAACCTGGTGCCTGAGGACTGGAGGAAGGCCGACATCACTCCAATCTTCAAAAAAGGCAAGAAGGAGGACCCAGGGAACTACAGACCGGTTAGTCTCACCTCTGTCCCTGGGAAGGTATTGGAGCGACTCATTCTGGATGTCATCTCCAATCACGTTGAGGAACAGGAAGTTATTGGAAGTGGTCAACATGGATTTACCAAGGGTAAATCGTGCTTGACCAATCTGATAGCTTTCTATGATGTTATAACTGGTTGGCTGGATGAGGGGAAAGTCGTGGATGTCATCTACCTTGACTTTAGCAAGGCTTTTGACACTGTCTCCCATGACATCCTCATTAGGAAGCTGAGGAAGTATGGGCTAGATGAGGTGACAGTGAGGTGGATTGAGAGTTGGCTGCGGGACAGGACTCAGAGGGTTGTGATCAGCGGCACAGAGTCTAGTTGGAGGCCTGTAACCAGTGGTGTCCCCCAGGGGTCAATACTTGGTCCTATTTTGTTTAATATATTCATTAATGACCTGGATGAGGGGACAGAGTGTATCCTCAGCAAGTTTGCTGATGATACCAAACTGGGTGGGGTGGCTGACACCCCAGAGGGCCGTGCTGCCATCCAGCGTGACCTGGACAGGCTGGAGAGCTGGGCAGAGAAGAACCTAATGAGGTTCAACAAAAGCAAGTGCAAGGTCCTGCACCTGGGGAGGAAGAATGCTAGGCACCAGTACAGGTTAGGGGCTGACCTGCTGGGAGATAGCTTGGAGGAGAAGGATCTGGGGGTTGTGGTAGACAGTAAATTATCCATGGCCCAGCAATGTGCCCTTGTCGCCAAAAAGGCCAATGGAATCCTGGGCTGCATAGGGAAGAGTGTGGCCAGTAGGTCGAGGGAGGTCATTCTCCCCCTCTACTCGGCACTGGTGAGGCCACAACTGGAATACTGTGTCCAGTTTTGGGCTCCCCAGTTCAAGAGGGACAGGGAACTGCTGGAGCGAGTCCAGCGAAGGGCAACTAAGATGATTAAGGGCTTGGAGCACCTCCCTTATGAGGAAAGGCTGAGAGAGCTGGGACTCTTTAGCCTGGAGAAGAGAAGGCTGAGGGGAGACCTTATTATGGCATACAAGTATCTAAAGGGTGGGTTGAAGAAGGATGGAGCCAGGCTCTTTTCATTGGTTCCAAGTGACAGGACGAGGGGTAATGGGCACAAGTTAGAACACAGGAAGTTCCGTTCAAATACTCGGAAACAGTTCTTTACGGTGAGGGTGACAGAGCACTGGAACAGGCTGCCCAGGGAGGTTGTGGAGTCCCCTTCCCTGGAGATTTTCAAGACCCGCCTGGATGCAGTCCTGAGTAATGTGCTCTAGGCAATCCTGCTTTAGCAGGAGAGTTGGACTAGATGATCTCTAGAGGTCCCTTCCAACTCTGATAATTCTGTGATTCTGTGATTCTGTGAAACCGTTGTTATTTCAGGGGACAGCAGGCAGTCCAGGGAGCTGCGAATGCATTCAGATTGGGGCTTTTATGTTTTAACATCACAGTCCCATATAACACTTCTCAGGCACCTGGCTTCACAAGTAGTTGACGGCATGAGGTAATAGGGTTTGCAGTTACACAGAAGGCAAGAAGGGAAGAAGAAAGAAATGAAATCTAAAGGAAAAGACTGGAAAGAGGTATTTACTGTTGATGACAGGAAGGAGATGAAGGGATAAGGAAGCCGAGAGAAAAGCTCTTCCAGACAGAGCGAGGCAAGTCCTTTGCAGAAATGCTCTGATGCTGCACAGCAAGAGTGAGCTCATGGTTAGTTTTTAAGTACGTAGTGTGGGACTTCTACACCTGCAGTGCGTAAGTGCCTTTCTTGGTAGGGGTCATCCAGTGCTGCCAGTTTGTTTTAAACAACAGGGCTGCCACCATTGCTGGGTGAGTCCAGGGAAGGAAAACAGTCCCTGGTGGGTCCAGCTCGTGGCCATCTGACACCTGACCAAGAGTAGTGGATGTGGAAAAAAACGTGTTACCCTCTTTCCCCTTCTGTCTCTGGGTCTATCAGAGCAGAGGAGGGCATATTCTTGTTAGTAAGCAGTGATTCAGTTTGTCATACCACAGTGGACTTCCTCTCTGTGCTGCTCTTAACTTCTTTTTAGAAGACGATGTCACCCTTTTATCCAGATGGAAATATAATCCTTTCTTATGGTGACGATATAAAGACATTGGCAAGCACTTGCTAGCCAGGTTGCAATTAATAGCACAAAGCCATGCAACCATACAACAAACCAGACAGGCAGCCTACATTTTATAGCCTGGTTTTAGACAGCCGGTACTTCTTAAGAATAAATCTAAGCTGAATGGCTTTCTCACTTCTTGCATCTGTATAGTTAAAGCTAACCTCAAACTAGCAGACAGATAATCAAAGCTGAAAAGTAGAATGATTTGGCAGATGTTTTAAGGTTGCTATTGCTTCTATAAATCCAACAAATGGAAGAAAGCCCATTGAAAGCTTTTTATCATGTTTCTTCATTGTTAGAAGATCATATTTTGGGAAGGGGGGTGTTTATCTTTTTTGGTATTTCGTATGAAGTTGGTCCCACAGGATAGCTCCACAAGCACAGCCACAAAGATTGCTTATGGCCTCCCTGAGAAGGGCCAAGTCCAGAAGGGGGCCATTCTGGAAAGTGTGCTCCTGTCATCCGGTGAAGATTTCATGACCCTGAAAATGCAGCTTCATCTCTGATTTATGAGCAGTCTTGGGGACAGAGCTCTGCTGTTTAGCGTAACAGCCCTTTCCAAATGAAAAACAAAATTTCCACCAGCCAGTGCTTGGGGGATGCACTCTGCTCACCTTTAAAAATGATACCTTGCCCACACTCAGCCTGATGGATGCTACAGTACATATCCCAGTTGTTAGGACACTGAGATATTCGGTCTGGCTTTCCAGCCCGAAAGATTTAGCCCAACAGCCTTCAGTTTGGACTCGCTGGCTGCCGGCAAAGCAGAATTTGTTGGTGGCCTTGAGGGAGGAGGGGATGGAAAGCGTTCCCACTCTCTGCCATTGCTGTCTTTGTCCCCTTGGGAAAGGGGATGATGATATCAGTTCCCAGCTTTCCTCTTCTTTGCCCTCTCCCGGTTTCCTTTCTGCCTCGTCCTTTGAGACAAGGGAGTCGGTGGCATTGTGGGGGGTATCTTGTAGCTGTCCTCTGGCAGTGGTTGATAAGGCAAAGATCATGCTGTCATCGTCGTTTCACAGTACCTCTTATACACAGCTGAGTGGATATTTTCCATCATGGTTAGACCTAGGAAGGAAGCAGAGGAGTCATCTTTATCTCCACCACTGCTCACAGAGCCATCCTTTCTGCTTCCCTTGTTGGGTTGGTTTTGATGACCAGCAGCACACGCACCCTGAGAGTCTAGAAACAATACTATGGAATTCTCTGTAAAACCAAGACAGACAGAACATAAATGTAGTAGTCTTTCTTCTCTTATTCCTCATTTACTTTGTCCTCAGGTCTCATGCTGCGTCCTTTCACTGGGTGAAGTGTTTGCGGGAGTTTTTCCTGCACATTGTCTGAAAGGGGGATTCATCATTATTTTGGAAGCATACCTCAAAAACTTGTATCACTGCTCTCCAGGGAGGAATCAGCACTCATCCTTGACTTTTTGAGTGTTATGCTGTTCCTGTCCTTTCCATCTCTTTTGCCCCCTGCTTAATATTGCATCACTCCAGCTAAAAGTTGCAGACGCCGTGTCTCTGTCTCTTACTCTGAATTTTCTTTCTAGAAGTTGCCATTCTCCTTTCCTGCAAGTGGTCAGGTCCCAAGGAAGACAAGAAAAATCCCCCTTGCCTTATTTTTTCTACATAAGTAAATAAAGTGCAAGTGTGTCTGTGGGCTTGGGGAGTGTCTGTCAGTGGGTGATGTTCAGTGAAGACGGAAACAAAAAAAATTAATATAATCAGCAGTTGAAATAGGCAATTTCTTTGCAGTGGTGTGCCAGGAAAATACCTGCACAAGCCACAGCAGCCCGACAGAGGTGTTTGTGGTACTGCTAATGAGGCTGCAGCAAATGTGCTTACGGAGCTAAATGTTCCCAGTTCCTTCCTTTGTACTCTCTGTCAAGAGCTCAGGAGCCCGTAGTGTGATCTGTTCTCTCTCATATTTCTTTTTTAAAAAAGTACTGGAAAGAAACGGTTCGGCTTAAATGTTATAAGAAGAGTAAAACAGCCAGTGAGATTCCTGAGGGTTTTGGCACATTTGAAAGCATCAGAAATGGTCATAACGTAAAACCAAAAATTAGCAATTGCTTAATTCATACTCTAATAGATCTTCGTCTTTTGGGAGCATTATCTGGACGCCTGAGCTATTCATGTTAAAAAGTGGCCCCGGCATCTGCTTAGTGATTGCTCTCTCACAAGGACCAAGTTAATTTGTGGTAGAAGCACCCTTCCACTGAAAATGCATGCATCAGGGGAACACCTGGAAGTTATGAGAGTCACAAAATCAGAAGGTCGCAGTTCTGCAGACATCTCTGAGCTTCAGCAGCTCTTCTTCTGCCCTCCCAGAGTCCGAGAAGGAGCTGCAGATGCTTCTGGTTAGCCAAAAGAGGCTACCAGTAGTACTACAAATGGGCACCCACTTCTCTAAGGGAAAATACAGCATGGGTAGACTTTTTGCTTGCCTCAAATTACCAGACCGAAAAAAAACCCAACCCCAAACCAAACCACATTCAAAGCAGTATTGAGCATTCCTGAAGTCAGTCAGTTTAGCCTGCTTAATTCAAGCACATGCTTAGGAGTTTGCTGACTCTTAGTCAGTTTATCAGTTTTTAAGAAAATAAGACTGTGGATGGGTAGGAGCTTGAGGACTGTGTTTAAAATGGCTTTACAGTGAGGTTCAGATGGTACGTGAAGCTGTGGTTTGGCCGTAAGCCATGGTTGTCACTTGACTTAGTTTTGGTTGCAGTTGAGAAGTTCTACACCAAAGTTACCAATCAGCAAATCTGCTCCAGACTGGTCAGATATTGTACGCTGACATGCACCCAAAAGCTGAAATGAGACACGGTTAAAATTAAAATGCAGCTTTACCAAAAGCCAGATGCTTCATTATGAGCTGTGCTAACCTACCTGCCAAATACTGCTAACCTGCATGAGGCAGGTGATTAATTTTTTACAAGTTTGCTTCAGCAACTAGACATCTGTCCTCGATTCCTAAAAGTAGTATCTCAGGGCAAACAATTTTTTTTTTTCTTCTTGGTACTCCAAATTACATAAAACATATATGTAATGAAAATTATATTGTGTCCATTCTATATGAAGATACACTGGAAGCCAGTTTGTATTTCAGATCCCTTTCACAGCAATGTAACTCCATTGGAATAATTCCTGGTTTTATACTTTCTAATTTTTATATGTAAGAAGAGTAAAAAATCACATCTGTAACATGCCTTGTGATCTGGAATGTCAGTATATGTGGTTATAATGTAGATTTTCTATTTTAATCAGTCATTGTTCCAACTAAAAGGCTGAATCGGTGGAAAATATGGTGTCAAGTTACTCAGTTGCTGTCTTGAAGTACGTTGCAGCTTTCATTATGAGCAGGGGTTTATCATTTCTTTCCTTGTGAAGAATAGCTCGAGATCTTCTTTGATATGTGCCATGAAAGGGAGATGATCCATTACAGCATCTTCTGTATACATACACATAGGTAAAATATGTTGTATGCTGTCAGTGCAGCAAAATCAAATAGACTTTCTCCTCTCTCCACATGTTTAAGAAATAATTTAGCAGGAGTTGAATATTTTCACTGAAACAGTTGAAACACGCTAGCGATCAATTTACTTGCACGTGGTAAAAATAATACAGGTTGCAGACAGATTTGTAATACTGTTTTTAAACACCTGTTTTTAATGTTTCGGTGCTCAATAAAGTGGAGGAACTCCTGCTTTTGATTTGCATGCAGACATTATGTACATTGGAATTTAAAAGTCTACTGCCTAGCTTTCAAATGCAGCCCTGTTCAAAGCAGTAAGCAACACCTGCAAGCACAGCGTGGGTACGTTTTTGGGAGTTCCTCGGAACTTCAGTTAAAGACACTGAAGGCTGCCTCCATGAGTTTTGCACTTTGGATCACTGATAACACAGTGTTACTGCCGAATGTGAGTCCTGACGAAAACCCATCGTTGTCACCAGAAAGGGAGCTCCTCCCTTGCCACTTGCAATCCTACTTGTGTGAAAACATTGCTGGTCGAGTTCTGTGTAATGTAAAGGAAAAAACGTAGAAGAGATTGAGCAAAGCGATCTTTCTATTACAGTGCAACAGAGCACTTAAATACATCCTTAAATTTTCATAAAGTGGGATTAAATATTGAACATGTGCTTAAGTTTTCTACTGAGCGAGGATACATTGATCAACTGGCAATTAATTGTGTCACTTACTGTCACTCAGGTTACTCAGCTGCAAAATCTGGATTAAGACACCTTTACTGCCTTGCATGGGTGTTGTTGCAAGAGATTGGGTGTCACACAGGAGCATGTGGGGCTGCCAACTGCCCAAAAATAGCATGAAAAAGGGGAGCAAGTTGCAGAATCTGTCCTCTGTTCTTGCAGACCTCTTTGCTGCTTTTTCGGAGATCCATTGAAGTTTTCCCTCTTAAAAATCGGATGGACTTTGGGCATCGGTTGCAGGTTCCCCGTCTGTGTGTCGCTGCTTCCTTCTGATGGTTTTCAGATGGATGCTATTAACTGGATCCTCCTTGTCCTCTGCCTTCTGTCCCTTTGATTTTGGGATCCCTTAGGATGATTGCATCTTCTTTGTGTTCCGCCACCATTATGCCTGCCCACATCTAACAGGCATGAAGTCCTTGTGTCTCTGAAGCTTTTACTGGGTGTCGTGATAGCAAGTCAGGCCATAATGATGCTAGAGCAAAGCTTCCCCTCACCGTCCAAAATCTTCCCGTTACTTTCCTCTGTCTTTGGGCAAACCGTACCTTTCTTCATGTCATTTACTTCTGTAATTTAGATTGGTCACTGAAGTCTGCTATATTTAGCTGATTGCTGTCCCTGTGTCTGCACCAAAATAGCAGTATCAGCGTATCATGCATGTTGGGCGCGGGACACGGATGCCCATATTCGCTGTACTTAGTAAGCCGCACGTTCCCGTCCCCTCGGCTCTCTGCCCGTGAAAGGGCAGTGGCTAGCGTTCGGGAAGCCCACAGCATACGGTGGCTGGGCAAATAGATAAATAGCTAGAAGAGAGTGGGTCAGAAGAGGGATCACATTTCGTTTCTGGAGAGCTGCTCAGAGCCGAGCCGTGCGTGACGCCCGGGCGCAGCTCAGGCACAAAGGGTTACTCCTGAGTTTTCATCCCCCTCCCAACGTCTTCACCTGAGGCTGCTGCCCGCCTTAGCACCGCAAGGAGAGAGACCTGAGCCCGAGATGGTTGCGGCATGTCAGGATTAAGAAGCTCCAGCAGGGCTTGCGCAACGTTGCCTGTGCTTGCAGGAGTACCAGTGCCGTGGCTCTCCCGTGTGTGCACTTTATGAACGCGGGCCGGAGGAGGGATGCGAGTGACTATTGTGGATGAGGCTGGCTGTTGCCAAAGCGAGCACCCCCGAGCGGAGCAGCATGCACCGGCGGGGTGCTGGATGCGGCCGTGGGGCAAGGGGACGGGCGCTGCGTGGGTGCCGCCGGCAACGTGCCTGGCACGGAGGGCAGCATCGGGGCCAGCGGGGGGCCGAGCTCCCTGCAGATCCTGGCCTGGCATGTTGTTGTTATGATTGCTATGGAAATAATTTCAATATGTTTTGTAGTTCTGTGATGCTGTGTCTTGCATTGTTTGGCTGGAAAGCTGCTTGACTGGTTTTAGAGGGTGGCTGTACATGCACAAACACTAACTGATTTTTTTTCGTGGTGGAAAGTAGGAGATTCGCAGCATGGTTTTAATTAGAATCGCTCATTTAGTCTTTCACTGCAGTGTGTTCTTTAGTTGAAAGATAATTTAATTTTCTTTGTTTTGGAAGATTTTCGTGCCTGTCTGTGTGAAATGTCTTTATTTACTGTGCTTCATTGTGCTTGCTGCATAGCTTTGATTGTGAGGAGAGTAAAAAACAAAAACTTCCCTGGGCCGTGTTATTTTCCACCTGCTGTGGCTTTTAATACAGTCTCACTGCTATATATGTACCAAGTGCCTGCATTTCTAGGAGAAAAACACCAGAGAAAATTGGCAAAGCATGCAGGGTTAGATTTAGCTGTAAAACTCTCATTGACTTGAAGAGCAATAGCACATCTAAAAGTTGTGAAGTGCAGAAGAGGTGTAACTGGTACAGGTCGGTTTGGTTTTCTGCCTTGTCCTTTATCCACAGAAGATAAGTTGTTGAAAAAAAGGCAAAAACCAAAAAAATCTTTTTGCAGAACTCTGTTAAGATCTTCTAACACCTCCTGTGCTACGGAGAGTGTTTGGTGTAGTTGAAACACAATGCAGCATGGAGCAGTCATGTTTATATGTATAACAATATTTTGATAGTGCCTATGATCTCAAAATTAAAAAAACTACACAAAATATATAGAACTCTCCCCATATATGCAGGAATTTATAAAATGGCTTGGAATGTGCAGCTTTTTTTTTTTTTTAAAATATAGATGGCATTTATTCATCAATAATCCTTAATAATCCTGCAAGAATTCTCCAAATGGCTTTCAAATTAATTTTCAATTGCTTCTCTTGCGATGATACTGTTTTCATTACGTGGGCCTTATGTGTCTTAGTTCTTACTCTGCAATAATATAATATTCCTCAACATAAACTCAAATATTGTTACTGAATATAGATTATGGAGTATTGTGGACTACAAAATGGCATACAGTAATAGAATTTTGCACAGACTCCACCCATAGCTGCAAACATGAACTGCCAGGGACAAACAAATTTAGACCACAACTTGCAGGCACATGTGCTAGCATCTAGGTACACAAGTAATCTCAAGCACATGGCCTGAACACATCAAAGCCTCGTTTTCTAATCCCTCCCGGTTGTGAGGAAAACCTTAAAATATGTGAACTGACATAGCCCCACTGCTGGCTGCGAGAGCACTACTTGAAAGGGAGGCAGGTTGGAGAGGTTTTGCAAAGAGCAAGACAGTGCAGTGGCGATGCTGGCGCTGGGCTACAGCTCCCCAGTTTCGCTGGAGTAAATGAAGCCCCTAAAACTCTCAGCCTGAACAGATTTTGCTTGGGTAGTTGCTCTAATCAAAGGGCAGCGTTAGGCTAGAAGCCTAGCTGTAATACCAGGTGTTCTTAGGAAAGTCATCTAATAAGTAAAAGCATTCTTCTGTTCGTCCAGTCTTGAGTAAAATAACAAATAAAATAAAGAAAAATATGATCAAATTTGGCCTCTAGCTTCTTGACTCTCCAGTTATTAGTGAATGCTCTTTCCCCTTTTTGTATTAGAAAGGGATGCAATATAAGTAAGCTTGAATTTAATACAAAAATGAATGTTAGCATTTTTATTTAGCATTTTATGATATAAACATGAACGTTAGTGTGACTTTTTATTATGATTTTAACATGCGTTCCAATTTTGAAACAACAGCATCAGCAAGGCCACACAAAATCATAGAATCATAGGATCACAGAATGGTTTGGGTTGGAAGAGACCTTAAAGCCCATCAAGTTCCAACCCCCTTGCCATGGGCAGGGGCACCTCCCACTAGACCAGGTTGCTCAAAGCCCCATCCAGCCTGGCCTTGAACGCTTCCAGGGGAGCCTTTTCCAGTGTCTCATCACCATCAGAGTAAAGAATTTCTTCCTAATATCTAATCTAAATCTACCCTCTTCCAGTTTAAAACCTTTATCACTCATCCTATCATTATGGTCTCTGATAGAGTCCCTTCCCATCTCCTCTAGGCCCCTTTAGGTACTGGAAGGCTGCTGTAAGGTCTCCCTGGAGCCTTCTCTTCTCCAGGCTGAACAACCCCAACTCTCTCAGCCTGTCTTCATAGGAGAGGTGCTCCAGCCCTCAGATCATGTTTGTGGCCCTCCAGTGTACCTGACACAGCTCCAGAAATTCCCGTGTGCTCCAGAGCTGAGGTCGGGAGCGCTGCGGGGAGGGGATTGCTGCAGTGTTTGCAGGTGAATGAGTTGCTCCTTGCCGCACCTCTCCTCTGAGGGAGGGAAGGGCTGTTAGTCCCATCCTGGGCCACCAGCAGGGAGGCCGCAGGTAGAGCCAGTTACGTGTCCATCTCCCAGCTGTGACCACCTGCTGCCCACCCTGTGTTGTGGCTGACTCCAGGTCCAGGGTACGTGGGAGCCCCAAAATCAGGGTGGAGAAGCTGAAGCGCTGAAGTGAAGCTGTGGTGGAGCTGACTTTGGCCTTTCCCTCTGGGAGAGAAAAGGGCTGCAAAGTGCTACCGTTCAAGTTGAGGGTCTCATAGCCCCGCTGTGAAAAGCTGTGGGCGACGGGCCGAAACGTGTGGTGGTGAAGTGCAAAGTGTTGTGTGTCTGTAGCAGGCTCTGCCACTGCGGGGGGCTTCTTGCAGAAAGCTTTGCTCCATGGCTCTTCGGGCTGGGTGAGGTGTGCCTTTCTGGCAGCACTGCCCTGGGTTTGTGGGACACTCATGCTTTGTGCTGTGGCCTGGGCTGGTTACAGGGCCAGGTCTACGTTTTGGGTTTATTTGGCTAACTGTAGATGTCTGCGACTGAGCTAATTGCCTTAGTTTCTCTCTGTAATCAGGGGTAGGCTTGTCAATAGAGTTGAGTGAGCTATTAATTTTATTCTCATGTGAACATCTGAAGCAGCTCAGGTAAGTCACACCTTCAGAGTGCATGTCTCATTTTGCTGGCTTTGAAGGCAGCCAAGGTGACTAGACCCTGTTATTGTCCAGCCTGTATGTGTTGAAGTTCAGTGGCGTGAATCACCTGGCTTTTCTCTGTTTCTTTTTGACTTGAAGTGTTGAGTATAATTATATGTAACATGGGCCCAGCAGGCTTTAAGATCTTACCAGTTCGCCAGGACTGAGGTTCACTTCTTATGTTAGATACCCAAGTAAGGCTGGAGTATGATGGGGAGGAGCGGTGCCTTTTAAGACTTTGGCATTCCTACCTCTGGCTTTGGACTTGACCTATGCCAGAGCCTCATGTTCGAAGTCAACAGATTGATATAGATGCTGTCTTGGTTTGGGTGTAAAAATGCAGGTCCTGGTCACCAGTACTCATTGTACCTCCCTTCAAAGGAGAACGTGTTACCCTCAGCGTCCTCAAATCCCAGTTGTGCACTGACATCCTGCTACATCAGCTGCAGCAAGGTGTCATCCGCTTGCAGCAGCAGATACCCTACTCTGTAAAGCTTTCATTGGCAAGTTCTGCCATTAATATTTGCAACACTTTATTTGATCATCTTACTGGCTTTAAATGGGGTTGTGGTATTAGCTCGTCAGTATTTGGATGAAACTCTAGTGCAACAGCTGTTGCTAAATAATGTTACTCAACATGACAATATTTAGAAAGATCGATTGAAAATAGTACTTGCACGTTGAGAAAGTTTATCTAAGAGTCTTTCATGCCTATTTTATATACTTGCTGTTGGAGATCACAGGCCTTTCAGTTCTTTTTAGCCTTTGTGGCCCGTTGGGCAGAGCTGCTCATGTTATGCTTGTTGGTCAGCATGACATAACCAGAGTCTGGTCTGTTGCATCCATTTTTTTCTTTTTTGGTAAAAAAAGTCACATCAACCGATGGCATCACCGTTGCTCTCAAACAACTCAACATTGTGGAATACAATCTCTCTGGATTTTTCACTGTTTAATTGGACTGTCTTGGAGGTCAAAACCTTGAAGCTGAGCTATAAGATATACCTGACCTGTTTTTATGGCTACGTTAAGATGCTTTCCATGGAAGGCATGTTCTTAGATAAAACTGCAGGACCAGCTCGATCAAAGGTGGCTTGTGGAAGGAGAGTGGGACCAGGAGTGTGTAGTGACCTGGCAAAACAGGCTGCCCTTTTCTGCTTTGAGACAGTAGTCACAAATAGCGTGTTTATGAATCTTGTGCATGTGATCACAACACTTTTTGGGGGTTGAAACAATGGAAGCAGAACCTGTCTTGAGGAACTGACACGTGCAGACAGTATTTTTTTGACTCTGAAGGGCAAAGGGGTTGCATTAATCTGTTTTATTCCCCAAGGAATGTGGGTGTAAATAGCACGAGGATTGGAACCAGAGGGCTGAGAAGTACCACGTGTTCCATAGTGAAGAAAGGGTTACCCGGCCACACGACATGCTTACTGGCTTTTATTTTATAAGAAAGCTGAAGCACAAATTGATTAAACATAGAGCAGGCTGGAAATATGTAAAAACTTGTTATGAAATTTCTCTGCTCTAATCAAGTCCTGTATCTGTGATGAAGCAAAAACTATCTGGCAGAGCTGGAGATGGGAACTCAATCACCCTATGCTCAGCTTGCTACTCCTTCAGCCGCAAAGCCATCCTCACTCTGTGCTTTTATAAAACGTCTTGAAATGCTTTCTTTCTTTTAATTCATTTATACATACAAAAAAAAAAAAAAAACCCAAAACTGGACAGAGGTACTGTGAAATTTGGAAGACATGGGTATTCATGTGACTTGCAGAAGAAGCGAGGAAGTTGATTTCAGACCTTCAGACAGCCTCCCTTCCCACTCCCTCCTTTCTCCAAACACAGAAAGCAGTCAGGGCTTGACTCATGGACTGCCTGATTATAATAAGTCCCACCTGGGACATACAGCTATATAGCGTGCTAGTGCACTACGTGCTTTGTCTGCCTCTGTCATTGAGTTTTCAGTTCCTGTTCTGTGCTGTGGCCTTTGACTCTGATGGCTAATTAAATAGCAAGATGTCTTACATAAGAGCTTTTTTTTTGTCTTTTTAAAGGAGTTCTTGGCAAATCAGAGAAATTAAGAATTGGAAGTGTATTTATAGTAATTTTCTTAGCAACAGAACAGTAAGTCCAATATTCATATTATGAATATGGCTCAGTATTTATAGCTCTCCAAATATTTACAGAGATAAAGCCTTTAAACATAGCCCCAGCTTTCTGTCTTCAGTAGCAGTTTAAATAAATGTCATTGGGATAGGAGTTAAAGTTTAGGGGAAAAGCACCCATTCCTGGTCTAACACTGTCTCACTGGTGTCTAGGAACCCCAGAGCTGTTTTGCCTGGGACTGTGTTGCCCCTGTCCCATGTGGGCCACTGTTCATCTTGATGTGCAGAAAAAGCACCTCAAAAGCATTGACCCTTAAGCAGGTAACCCCTGGGGGTAGCTGGGCACCCCATTGCCTTCGAATTTGCAGGGGTGGGCATTAAAAGATAGGCAGTTACTGCAGCGCTAGCAAGCCACTGAGTGATAACGCGGCATTCGGGGTGTGTGGGGTGTCTCGGGTTTGGAGAAGTTGCCAATGGATATTGGCGGTGGCGCTGTGCCGTGGCTGGGGTGGGCATCGGTGGGGGCATCACGCCCGTCCTGCCTGCACTGACGGCACCTGACACACGCCCGGGGATCCCGGGCCAGCCTGTGCTCACCCGCAAATGGGAGCTTGCTGAATGCGAGCGGTGCGTCAGCAGCATGACGAAAGGCAGGTTTACAAGTATAAGCTTGCCTGGGGTATCTGCTTAAGAATATGTAATAAATTCCTGTTGCAGTGCCTCTGTGATTTTTTTTTTTTTTTTTTTAACTCATACGTGACCATGGGTATGACTGTCCAAACTGAAAGCTGTTATGGATGCTGGAGTCAAACGTTTTGAGTGGAAGCTGAATAAATTGAGGGACTGGGTAGTTTCGGGACTGCACTGGACTTCCTCCCAGAAACGGATTTTTAATCTGCGGTTCCTAGAGCCCCTCTTTCTGTTGTCAGTGTACATTTACTCAAATGCAATTTGAAAGCCTCCCGCGCTTCGTATTGCTATGGATCCTGTCCAAATGCAAACAATGCAGGCTACTAGGGTGGAGAGCCCCAAGAGGTCACACGTGGTGGCTGTGCCACAGGACAAACTATGCAGAGGAAAGGTTGTCCTCCTGTGCGAGGGCCGGCGGCAGCCCCCCTCAGGGAAGCGCGGGGCTGTTCATGAAGAGGAAAACTCCTTCACTGAAGTGGACTGCCTGGCATGGGTGCCACCTACGTCGCTCGTCTGGGGAACAACTCTTCCCCAGCCCTGTCCTGCAAGGAGGTTTTGGAACCTCTCATGGCTGCAGTTAGGTGATGCCCTCTTAGAGATAGGCCGTGGTGCAGAGAGGACTGGCTGCCTCTGGTCACCTGAAAGTGGGGAAACTAGTATTATGGGAAGGACACCTCTTCATTTTCATGGCAGAAAATGTCATGAAAGCAGTAGTGATTTCCTCGTGTCCCAGTGAATAGGACTTACAAATTCATTCTGTTAGTAACTTCTTTCCTGGTGGGCATCCCTCTTATAAGTCTAACAATTTTAGGGGAGTGTGAGTTGGGTTGTTTTCTAGGTACATCTATTTTTGAGGAGGAAAATCCTTCCTAGAAATAGGGAGCAGTGTCTTGCGGCTGTTTAGACAAGGAGGTTTCATGGCTGTGCTGAGAGCCAGCAGCCACGAAGGCTGTTTTTCCCTGGATAGAGACCGAAATGACTTGTGAGCCAGTGACTGAGTGTACAGCATCTCTATTACATTAAGATTAATAATTCCTCACAGCGTATTTGCAGCTGGAAGTTTTATATAGGTCTTTATTCATCATGATGTGAACAGCTGCTCTTTTGCTGCACTGTTGAATTGAAGTCCAAGTGGCAGCACTAGAAAGTGCCACATAAAACACACTCCTGCTGTTTTCCATTCACTCCTCCTCCTGTCCAGCTCTCGCCCTCTGCCCAGGCTTAGCCCTTTGCAGGAGCAAGCCGTCTTATTTTTATTTGTGGACCAGCTCTGACTACATTTGGATCTTAAAACAGAGTTTGAGTGAATCCAAGGAAAATTAGTTTTAGAAAGGAAAAATAAATTTTGAAAGCAGCACAAAAAAGCTGTAGGAATTCCTGTTACATTTTTATTTGAAGTAAGTGAAGGACTAAGGGGTAGTAGCATTTATGTTAAATTGCACAAGGCATAAATTACACATTTTTTTGGTTAACTGTGTCAGACAAAATTCAGCAGAAGCTATCACAGCCAGAGGGTCACCTCAGATCCTAAGGAAGTATTTTATTTTCTGGGTTTTGTTGGTTTTGGGGTTTTTTTGTTTATGTTTTTTTTTAATTCTGTCTGCTCTACAGTCTTGCATAAGACGCTCCTCTTTTTTTGGCCTGTGCTCACGTTGGAGAACAGAGTGTACAGGAGCATCTGAGTGTCCCAAGTTTAGCACCTCCATTTTGAATCCACACTGACAAGTGGTATGGAGCTGAGCTGTGCACCCCATCCAAAAACTGTCACCCCCTATTGCCGCCTAGTTGCTGGCAAAGAGAAGAGGTACCTGGTCAGGATGGTGTGCCTCTCTCAGTCCTAGGTACGCTGTGGGCTGCAACAGCCTGCGTCCTTCTGAGCCAGAGACCTAAAAAGCACGAAGGGCAGGTGGGTGGTACGACAGCGGCTGAAACAGGTACGCCTGCAGACCGTGATGCTGAAGGTGGAGACAAACAGCTGGAAAGAGACAAGGATGCTGCGAGAGCTCGCAGCAAGGCAGGTGACAACGTGGTGTGTTCATGCCCCACAGATGCTGCTGCAGATGTCCGGCCAAATCGGCAAGGCCAGGGCTGCTCCTCGCTTCGTGGGGTCTGGCACTTCTCAGCTGGGGGCTGCTGGCCCTTGCCTGGAGCCCGCTTGGTAGCGCAGAGTACAGCTGCCTGCTGGTGCCCTGCTGCTACCCCCGGGGCACGCGGTGCACCCCCCGATTTGCGGGGGGCTGCCTGGCTTACCTCTTGAGCAGAGAAGTCTGGTGTTGTTTGAGTCCTGCTTGAGTCGATAAGCCATCTGCCATGGCACTTGGTGTTAAGCCCTTTGGTTTGGGAGAGGAGGCTGAGCGGAGAGCCTCTACAATCCCCTGCCTCGGGGCACCTGACGTGTCTTTTTTCCTCAAGCCTCCCCTAGCAAAGGAATTCGGAGTGAAATTTGGGCTGAATAGGTGAAGGGGATTTTGCAATGAGAAGGGGAGTCTTTTCATGTCTTTTTTTCTCAGAGCCGTACACTGCTGGCTCCCTGATCCTTCAGCAGTACGTGGGCAGGGCAGGGCAGTTCAGTGGCTGCCCAGGCGAAGGTCGGGCAGGATCTTTGCAGTGCACACGAGAATAGATGCCCAGGTCTCCTGACCTCACCCTCGGTGCCTTTGCTTCACGTGACAGTTGTTGCCTGCAAGACCAACTTTTCCCTCTTCTCGTTTAAACCCATGGTGCAACAGCTTGTGTCTCCTGGTGCTTCTACGTAGTAGCTAAAAGTAAATTATTTTTCTTAAAAATCAGATTGGTGACCCTATTTTTATGCATGCTTGGTGCTCACAGCTAAAGTCAATACTGAAAACTTTTGTGCACTTTCTTTGTAGTTTAAACAGTTTGATCTTCAATTTGGTTTTAAAAAATCAGGACAATGAGCACTCGATGATGTTATTTTGTTGAAGCTGTATATTAGGTACATTTTTAAAACATGACAATTTGTATCATTTTATCATTCGTCATTTTATCATTTTATATTATTCATTTTGTCATTTAACTGTAAAGACAAAAAAAGACCTACTGCTTCAGAAAGTTAGCAATAAAGCTATTTGGTGTGTAGCTCCTGAAGCTCCGGCTTAAAAAGGCAAGCAGCACTTTAAAATGTTCACTATTTTAAGATTTTATCCTGTTTCACCTTTTTGAAAGCATTGGAATTACATTCCAAAACATTGATGGGGAAAAAAGGGAAAGAAGCCCCCTTTTCCCAGACTGGGTGTTTAGTCTCACTAATGATTCTCTCCAGACTTACTCAGGGTATTCCTTGAACAGTTCTGGAAATGCAAGTGGGACAGACAGACATGTAAAGCATTGCTGAGCGTAAGCACTGTGGTACTGCAAGCAGCGTGGCCATCAGTTACGTGGTAGGATAAGGAAATGTAGATATTGTTCTTTCTATTTTTAGAGGCATAAATGGGTGTATTTACTTGTTGTCTTTATTATGTACCAAACATACAAAGAACAGGCACACAGATTTGTAGACACATCGCTGATACGGATGTTACCTATGGATTTTTTTGGCACATCATTATCATTAAGGATGTAGACCCTAGCAGCCTGGAGAGTCTCAAGCATAAGCTGCTGACTGGTTTAGAGGGTCCCTGGTTGTGCCCCACTTTGTTATTAGTGGGAGCTCTGCCCTGAATGCATTGGGACGGGCTAAGCCCTAAATCAGCCACTGCAGTCATTTAATGTATTTTCAGAGTCTGGAGGAATGCACCGCTGTAGGGTTTTTGCAGTCTTTTCCTGGAACTCCCAATAAGTACGCTTAAAAGCTATTATGCAGTGTAGCTCCCTTTTTTCTTGATGGTGTGAGTGGGCGCAGAGGGTGTACCTGGCTAGTGTGTCCCGTCAGAATGGAACTGCTCTTTCGGTGGCCTCCAGGAGCCTCTTCAGGCACAGAGGGTTCCTTGTTATGGCAGGTAGCTTTCTGAGCATTTCAACAGATGCTTCAGCGTGCCAAAAGCATAAAGCACTTGGAAGGCAGCACGCAGAATATTTCAGCCGCGTTTCTTAAAATAAATGTCGTGGCTTAAATAATAGAAGTTTTCCTCACAGATTCTAGAATAACCACCAATGCTGAAATAGCGCTTGAGTTATTGGGCGCGACGTTTGCAAAAATTCCTCAAAATTCGATAACTACAGCGAGGTTTGGGGAGGTTTTGGGTTTTTTTTCTAACGCTAGTGTTAAAAGCACCTCAGCTCCGTCTGCTCGTCATTTTTCAAGTCTGTTTAATTCTGATTGCCAGACTTCATAGATAGGCACCAGCCCGCACGGTTGGGATCCAGGCAGGCTGGGTATGCTCATGTCTGCAATGATCCTTAGGTTATCATCGCTGTAGGACTGAATCAGTACCTTGCAGTTGGATGTTGGCTGCGAGGGGTGAAGCAGCGCTGTTTCCCTCGCGCTTTGCTGGCTGCCGGAGGAAGACGCCTGGCGTTCAGCGCTGTGGCGCCTGGACGCGGGGAAACATTCATCCCCGGCGCACGGTGCACAGTGCGTCTGCCCAGGGAAAGGCTGGGGTTTGCTTTGGCACCCTGCGCCAAGATGAGCAGCGATCTACTGGTGAGAATCAAGACGTGTTGGTGGGAGAGGGCGTTGTGAAAGCGATGACGAAGAGGTGTAGGAATCCCAGGGAAAGCTTGGTGCGGCGGAGCAGTCGCCCAGCCGGTGCAGCCTTTCCCTTGCTCTTGCGTAAGATGATGTAAGGTGACAAAGAGCTTAACTGTGATCGGTCCTGTTCTGGTGTTAATTACCAGTGACTGCATCACTTTTGGTAGAATTACAGGAGTGTAAAACAGGCCCACAATTAAGTCTGATTTTGATCTTTGCAGCTTCAGACAATATAAATGCAAATATCATTTGAGACCAGTTCAAATATTTTTAACAGTGTTGCTCAAAAAGGAAAAGAGCAGAATAGTCAGTGGTCGGTCAGAACAAGAGAATATGACCTACTTTCATTTCAGAACCAAAAACACTGACCACAGAGGTCTTGCCTATGTACTTAAGTTTTGCTTGCATTTTTCCTTTGTACTAAACCAGGCGACTGCTGGATCCTCACTTTTCTGTGGGAAGGAAAACTCACTCCAAAACATTGTGCACCTGATCCTTATTTGCAGCTAAGTCCTTTTACACTTTCTCAGCAGGGTGAAGTACAGCTCTTTCCGCTTGGATCTACGTATTGCCAAGCAAAGCATGCTTGGTAGGAAAGGCACATCCTTTATTATGAATGCCATAGCCGAGAGCAGCCTTTGTCACCCGTACTCAGCCGCTGAGTTATTAAGAGCTTCGGACTGTGTTACACAGAGAAAAAGATAAAAATAGGGTGTCTGACGCATGCATCCCATGTCGCACGCCAGGAAACAGAATCGTTATACCACCGAGTACAGTATTGCAGAGCATGCATGGAAAATATGCATGGATGTGAACGCTTGAGATCTTTCCTAACCAAGAAAAATAAGCAGTCCCCCTTTTCCCCCTTCCCATTTTACATCTGTCTTGTTCGATATTCCCTTTACCTGTTGACAAATCTAACAGCCCGGAGTACCGCAGCTCTGCCTTTACTGCTGCCATCGTCCTCATCATCCCGCTGAACAATGTGACAGTAATAGCGCTATCCTGTATTTTGAGGGAGCTGCGGAATATTCTTGTTGCGCCCAGTTGAGAGTAAGCAAAAATCTTGCCCATTCTCCAGACATCACAGCATGCCAGCATCCCAAAGCTCAACGCTGTCACAGAAATTGTGCACTGAGTGCATAATCTAAAATTAGTCATCCACAGTATGTGCCCCTTTAAATGTTAATCCTTGCATCGTTCTGTTTTATTGTTTCTGTTGGCATACATGATTATGTGACATAATACAAAAGTAAATAATGTGATGCAGTGGGTAAAACTCAGAGAAATACGTATCAGAGATCAGATGCCTCCTACTGCAGTATATGAAATAAAACTTAGAGTGAATTCAGAGCGAGGATTTTGCATGTTTTGAGGGTACCAAAATCAACTGTGTAGTGATTACGTTAGTCTTTCAGCTCTTGAAAACTCATGTTTGTTCAGTGCTGTAGCAACTATTTGTCTTCAGGTGCAGAAGTAGCTGTGAGGGAGTAAATAATTGTGGGTAATGGATTCAAAGCAAAGCCCAGCAGGGCTGTACAACAGGGTCTGTAAAAAAAAACCAAACATAAATTCAGTTTAAAGATCACAAGCCTTAAAAAACAATGCAAGTCATGCATCTGAGATTATTTATATATTATTTGTTTTCCAGCATGTGAACACTTCTTAGGGGAGGGCAGGTACGCAAAGCTGAGGACTTTGGGTGTTCAATTGCCTCCTGGTAGGAAACCTGTGGGAAAAGCACAAGCTGAGATTCAGGAGTAGGTTACGAGATATGGCAGCAGCCAAATTCAGGTTTAAAGATAAAGCCTGAAATAGCAGAACCCAATGCAAGATCAACATTTTTTGACCCCTTTGCCTGAATTCAGTAAAACATATGGGTACCTCAGTACCAATTTTGCTTTTGCTGAATTGAGGTTTGAGTTACTCGCTAGTCTATTTTTACCCTTTAAGTGGCCTTGTAATTCAATATGTGTTTGTTTTAATTTTACACTCTCCATAAAAAGCACCATCCATGACGAGTTGGAGAAGTGACCGCTGGTAACGCATAGAAATTTAATCGGCTGGTGTGTCACACTGTCTTACTTTTCCCCCCTGCAAACCTGCGTGCCGCTCGTGATCAAAAATATCCCTCCATCTCCTCCGTCACCTTGGCTTTGCTGCTGAGGCTCTGGAGATGCCGAGGCAGGGTGAGATCAGCCCGGGCCGAATCCAGGTCACTCCACCAGCCCCGCTCGCTCGCGCCGGTGGTGGCAGTGAACAGCCAGGGCCGCGAGGCAGGGGGAAACGGCAGTGATGAGTAGGACGGTGGCTTCCCCGTGGCCACCGGCTGTGCCAGGGGCACATCGGTGATTGCCCGCTGGCAGCTTGGGCTGCATCTTCAGCTATGGAGGTTAAAGCCAGAAAGCCCTCTTTTTGCAGCCTAGCCCTAATGTTGGTGTCATTAGGAGGCGGGTGTTCCATGTGGGGCTGAACTGAGACTGAAGCCCACAGCACCCTGCTGAAGGCAACACGCAGGCTTGGCTCTGCTTTTCTCTTTCTGTCGTTCTGCCGATACCACAGATTTTCAAACTGCCACTAGTGTGTTTTCAGTTTGACAATGCTGATACGGTAACTCCCTAAATCATATCACAAACCCCTGGCTCCAAGCTGCCTTCGTGTGGTGTCTCAGCACTGCAGAGCTGATAAAATGTTGGAGTGCTGGAAATGAGCCTCTTCCTCCTGTCTCTGTGTCCTCCCAGCATTCATATGCTTTAGGTAAGGATGTAAAAATCGCTACACCAAATCAGACAAATTAAAGCACTTCTGTTTTCCTCTTGGCTCTTCTGACCAAAGCCTGGGGTGAAAAATCTGCAGTACGCCCAATTAGCGATAGAAGTTGTGTCTAGGCACAACGTCCTTCCTTTCTCCTGCATTGATCACTGTGGTACTTTATTTAGCTTTGGACTTGCATGCACCGTAAATTAAAGATGTTGCTCCTCACCAAATTATGAACAATGGTCTAATTTTGATCAGATTTAGTGATGGTGCTGTGATGGTGGATAACTCGTGCCCAAACCCACATGAACCATATGCAGAGGAAACTAAACCCACAAGAAAGCGAGCAGGTTTGCTCTGCGATGGCACATCTCCTGGGACAGCCCACCTTGCCCACGCTTCTCTCTCCTGTAGTTGCTGCATCCTCCATTCCCTTGGGATGGGGCTTCGCAGCTAACTACTGCAAGATAACTATTTTTGTGAGACTCATTTCCCAGTGTCAGAATCACATAGAATCACAGAATAGAAGGAGTTGGAAGGGACCTTCAGAGATCATCTAGTCCAACCCCCCTGCCATAACGGGTTCACCTAGAGCAGGTTAGACAGGAACACATCCAGGTGTGTTTTGAATGTCTCCAGAGGAGGAGACTCCTCAACCTCTCTGGGCAGCCCATTCCAGTGCTCTGTCACCCTCAAAGTAAAGAAGCGTTTCCTCATGATGAGGTGGAATTTCCTGTGTTCCAGTTTGTGCCTGTTGCCCCTTGTCCCGTTGCTGCACACCACTGAAAAGAGTCTGGCCCAATCCTCTTGACACCCACCCGTTACATATTTGTAAGCATTGTTGAGATCCCCTCTCAGTCTTCTCTTCTCCAGGGTAAAAAGTGTTAAGCAGAGGTTGGAGCTGTCTGGAGACAGCTCCACCCGTGGTCTCCTTCACACCAGCGTGAACCTGGAGTGGCTTCTTCAGGAGATGGTGGGGATGAGGTCAGACTCTGCTCCTGCTCTGTCCCCAGCCTGTGGCAGAAATAACTCTTGTTGTCATCAGAGCAGTCACTGTAACATGGATGAGGTTCAAGTCAGGCCCAGTAGCTTCAATGAGATTTTTGTGCGATTATAACAAGAATTTGACACACAGGGTGAGCTACTAGTCATGTATATGTGATCTGTCTCCACGCTGTCCCAGGAGGTATTTCCCAGCATAAAAATCAGTTAATGAGGGGACGTGTCCCGAGCAGCAGCCTGCTGCTACACGAGGGATGACCCAGGAAGCTTGGGGATTGATGAGCTATGTGTGTCCTTTCCACTTGCAAACTCTCAGTTTTGCCAACCTCAGTATGGGGAGAGAACATTGACTTCATTGTGTATTTTTGCAGAACGCCACAGCGGAATTTGTACAAAGTTTTCTATGGACGTAGAGGGAGTGTTCAAAAGCTCACCCCGTCTAAAGGGCCTCAGGTCCTTCAGGATAATGAGGCATTTTCTGAGTACACCTTTTTATTGTACCAATATGACGTTACAGGAAAAATGGAAGGGGGGAACTTAACACATAGCACCTGTCACAAGTTCTCTCCTTGAATTAGGCGCTCCTGCTTATAAAAATTTAATTGATTCCTCGCAGTTTATGTGCGTGGTGCTCAGTGGGTGTTTTCTGTTCTCTTGCCAGCTACATGGTTACTTAGAAAGCGAGCCGCTCACGCTACAGCTGTTCATTGGGACTGCAGACGACCGCCTGCTGCGACCCCATGCTTTCTACCAGGTTCATCGAATCACCGGGAAGACCGTTTCCACCACCAGCCACGAAACAATACTTTCCAACACCAAAGTCTTGGAAATACCACTTCTTCCAGAGAACAACATGAGAGCACTGTAAGACCCAGGCACCGTATCTCACTCCTAGCCGTTTCCCCTTGGTCACACCACTTGGTTTACTTCTGTGTTGTTTGGGTGTTTTTTTTGTACACGATTTTCCTTTTCCTATTTTTTTTTTTAAGTTCTCTCTGTAATAGTAGGTTTTCACAACTTTGCTGGGACAAATTGTCCCTAATCAGCTTAACAACAAAATGAAGTTCACAAATATTTATGACAACTCATTGCTTTCATTCTAGAGTTTCACCCAATGTGCTTATTTGCCATTTAAAATAAGTATCTCAGTTACCAAGCTGTAAATATCTCCTACCTCAGCTCCTGCATTTAGTTTCTAAATATGACACCTCTTGCTCCTATATGCACAAGGAACAGGGCCTATTAAAATTCATCTTTGGATGTCAAAGGAAACTCTTAGAGAGTACTTCCAAGTACCGTAGTGGGGTTTTTTTGAGACGAATAAAACCACTCTTATTTCTTACGTAATAAAAATCAGCATTTTTCATGCGATTTGTTTAGAAGCAAAGCTTCTAGAGCTAAGAAGAGGAGTAAAGGTGATAAAACTTACAAATTGGAGTTACCAAATTGGGGTAAGTTTAGTCCTACGCAGAAAAGCAGGCATGGATGTCTAAGGATCTCTGAATTAGCAGGAGTCTGAGTGATAATTAAGTGCCCTGTAGGTCCACTACACACAGGTAAATTTCATTATAGGAATATGTGTAAAGGGTCAAATATCCCTCTGTGTATGTGACATACATGAGACCTTCCGCATTATTTTATCCCGTTCTCTCTGCCCCCCTTGTTCAAATGATTCTAGCCCTTGGGTTGTCTCCCCCTGTGTTTGAATGATCCTAACCCTTATCTGAGGTGTCTGCCTTGGGAGTAATTTATGTGTGCTTGCATGCATGTACATGTCTCAGTGTGTACATAAATGTAAATGTATTCATTATTTATATATAGATACGTGCACCTTTGTGTGTATGTATAGGGAGATAGTAAGATAAGTAGGTAGATAAGACAGCAAGCCAGAAATCCTGTTCCCAACAAACCAAATACCACGGCAAAATCCCAGGGAGCTTACTAAAATCACAGTTTCACTCCTTGTTATTCATACAATTTTCCACTCCTTAACGAAGTGAAGAATGGTATCAGACACCTGAAGTCCTTCTGCATGTAGTCGTTACTAGAAGCTGGTTTGCAGTGTCATGTACAACATGCCCCGGAGTGCCTCATATAACTAGAAGAGCTAGAATGTGTTTAACTGCATTACCAGCCAGGCTTAGGGTGATCACTCAAGACCTGAGGACCTCTGCCAGTGCATTGTATTAAAAGTCATGACAAGCCTGCAAAATTATTGGCCTCATTTGCTGTCATTGTAAGCTGGCATGATGCCATTGAAGTTGTTGAAATTTCACCAATTTGTACCCACGCAATATTTATTTGGCCCTTAATTTTTATCCAGTTTGAATAACATTTTTGGCCATCTAGGAACATTATTACGTTTCAATCATCTTTCTTCCTGGAATAAAGGTAGTTACACAGTTTGGGGGCCAAGCTGAATATATGTGACATGTGTGCCAGATTGTAGTAGAGCACTCTCAAGAACACAAACAATGCTTTGGCATATATAAGCCTTACATGTCAGTAGTCTGAAACCTCATGTAGCACTAACAATGAATTGAAATTTGGAGCCAAAGACCTTTCTCACTCATACTTTGTGTATTCAGGCCTTGATTCAGTGAAACACTGAAGCTAAACTTTTGCATCTTTAGCTACTGCTATTGACTTCAAATTTTAATGTCCATGACTTTACAAGCCTGAATTTAAATGCTTTTCTTCTTTGAACTTTATTGGCTCTGAACTTATTAAATGCTTTTTATTTATTTTACAAGTGTTGTTATAGGAGAGGCAATACTGAGAAGCGCACTGTTTCTTCCATATCTTTGTGTAGAATTTTGACATGGGTACAAGTATTTCATAATTCTTATGGCTTCACCTGCTAATACGCATTGTTGAGAAGCTTTAATACTTTCATTAATTTCTTTGATCATATCAGCAAGGGCCTTTTTGTTAATCTATACTTTAGAAAAAATGTAGATCAAAACCGTGCTGCCATAGTTCTTGTATGCAGTTTGCATCAGAACAGAGCTTCAAAGATCTGGAGGGGTTATTACTCAGTGTAATAAAATGCATGCCAGAGACCAGTACCCAGAAGAAGTTGCCATGTAGCCTTTATAGTTGTGACCAAAGCAGAGGTATGGGTTTTTGAGTGTGTATGTTTGTTACATATCTTTTGTTCTCGAACTTCCTCTGTTGAAATTTGCTTTGACAAAAATCCTGACTTTTAAACTCATCCAGGAGAAAACCAAAGTTAACAAAAAGGAGAGAGAGGTCAGAAATAGTAATAGTTCTATCTGACGAAAAGCACGTTTTTCCTAATGTGGAGGGAGGATTCTGAGTTTAGTTTTTTTTCATGCAGAGCTTCAGCTCAATGCTCAGCTTGGGAGTATTTCCAACTCATTCAAATACAAGCACATTGACAGTAGAACTGACCTCAGGGAGAGCTGTGCTCTTTAATAAGCATTTTCAGGACTAGAATAACAAGTAATGTCAGATTTTTCTCAACATTGGCTGTAACAAGTGAAATCGTAAGTGACCTTGCATTCTGGGTTAGTAACACTTTGTGCACTACCATCTCATCCCATTGACTTTTCTAGTCTCGCTATTTCTTTGGGCTTTGGTTAATCTGTAAGTGCCATTCTTACAGGATGTGTTGGAGAGGAAGGATCTTTTAGATTTTCTTCCTCTGGGAACTGAAGTAACATCCTAAATTTGTGTGCTCAACAGCAGCTACTACCTGGTGCTACAGATAGCCCCAACTTAACCACTTGTGGATGCAAGTATGAGGCTTAACAAAGTCTGCCGTGTTCAGCCTGGTCATTGGGTTGTGTCTGACTCAGACTTTTAAGAAGGATGTACAGGAGAGAGGGAGGATGTTGCACGCTCGTGTCTTCCTGAAATCTGCTTGAAATGAATTGAATTGCTCTGTGTATCCTTTTGGGTAGCATCGACTGTGCTGGGATATTAAAGCTCCGAAACTCTGACATTGAACTGCGCAAGGGAGAGACGGACATCGGTCGGAAGAACACGCGTGTGCGGCTGGTCTTCAGGGTTCATATCCCGCAGGCCAATGGCAGGACCCTCTCCTTGCAAGTAGCCTCCAACCCCATTGAGTGCTGTAAGTAGCAACAAACATCCTTCTCTTGCTGGGTATCGTGCCACCCCACATGCAGTCTTTGTCCATTGATGTGCTTATACATTGGTTTCGCTTTGCCTGTCGAGTCAGTGAACCTTAATCTGCTTTCCAAAAGCATGTGATTTATACTGAAGGCAAAATACCTGTGTCTTGGAAAAAAATATGTAGCTTTGTGCATTGATTTCTATAGGAAAGAATGCACTTAAAACAAAGCTAGAGTGCACTTAAACTAATAGTAGACCTAGCAGCGACAAGGCTTTTTTTTTTTTTTTTTGTGATTCCCTATCATACAGGTAACTGCTGTGGGAGTTTTGGAAAACAGCTATCATGTCCTGTTCACTCTCTGCCTTCCCAGCACAAAGCAAAAACCAGCAAACAAAACCCCAACCCCTTTGATGTGGAGCTAGCAGTAAACTAGAGCTGACACACTGGCACAAGCTGCCTGCAGCTTCAGAAAACCTCCAGAAACCAGGTTCCCACACTGGGGTCTCTTTGATTGAACAGGCTGCTTTTTATCAGATACACTGAGGCACCCTCCAAAGACACCTATATCATTGTTGCTCCGTAAGCCTCATCAGCCTCCCACACACAAAACAAAACCTATTTGCTTCATGTAGCTTTAACGCTCCAGGAGTGGTGGAAATTGAATTTCAGTCTTACTCCCATTGCTGATTCGGTCAGCTGCATTAAAAAAAAAAAAAAAAAACCAACCAAAAAAACCCTGACTTTTTTTAAGGTTTTGTTGGATTCCACAAAGTGGATCTTTCTGATGCTGACAGGGTAGGGAGTAATTTAACATCCGGTGGGTATGTGTGGGGTGAGCTCTGGGGATGGGGAACAGAGGGGATGGGGAGGAAGGCTTGACCATCCCTAGCCCCTTGCATGCTCGAGGGTTGCCAGCCACACTTGTCCCTGCATCATTGCCAGGCTGGAGTCCCACACAATGTGTCTGGCAGGTCTTGGAGCCTGTCAACATTTGTTCTCTTGGAGGCATGGTGCTTTTTCAAGGATTGTTAATAGAGAGGCTGCAGGAAAGAGCATCCCTGCATTCCTCTTGCAAAAGCAGTGTCATTGGTGACAGACTTTCAGAACCGTGCCTGAGGTAGCACCGCTGCCGCACTGGTAGTCTGTGTCTGCGAGAGAGGCACAAGTTGTAGGAAAGGGTAATTCTGTTAGCCAACAGTGACAGCTTCTCTCCTTCACAGTCATTCATTTAAATAAAAAAATGAGCATTGGCAGGGAGGAGTTACAGTAAGATAAGCCTATGTTATTTATGAAGAATAGAAAAGCCTCCTTACCTATAGCAAGCTGACTGGCATATAGCCCTGTCTTCTCTCCAGGATATGTATGAGAGGAACAATTTCCTCTTTGTTTCTGATTCAAGGGCAGGTTCTAGGCTAAGAGGCAAAGCAAAAATCATGAGGAGTCATGGTTTCATCCTGGTCCTGTTGAAATTAATGAGAGCTTTTTAATTGCTTTTTAATTGGATTTGTATCCGTGAACTACAGTTTTGATGGTTGTGTTAAAAGCAAAAACATGCTATGTGCCTCCTGAAAGGAGTGGAAAACAGGATAAAAAATAAGTGCTAGTGTTATTTCCAGTGCAGAACGTGGAATAAGCTGGTGCCAAAAACTTCATGCATCTCTTAGTGCATGTGACACCAGGAGGAACCATGTAATCTGGATAAAATGTCGTGTCATCCCTTGAAGCACAGACACGTTTGCTCCATGTCCCAGTTGGGGGGGATGAAATATGTGCCACAAGAATACCGGATTCTGTTTGCATGGATCCACGTGTGATTTGGCACTCAGGTGCTGGTGGAAATACGCTCTCTAAACTGTGAACTTGCGCTGCATTGTGAGGCCCATGGCTGCTGCTGCTGCTGCTGCTGCAAGACAGTTTGCAGAATTGGCGATACAGCATTTAGTGATTGAAACACATTTTGGACATGGATGGTTGTCTTGTCACGTGTGCCTTGTAAACACATGGCATATATGTTATTGATAACATAAGAAAAAAATATTTTAAATAAATAAATTTCAATTAAAATATACTTTTTGATACAGTACAGATCAAGATGAGTTTTAAAATGGCTTGTTCTTCGTGAGCCTTTTGAATCTGTCCTGCTATGTTTGATAACCCTATTATTTACGATCAAGGTGCTTGAAAACCAACCATGTTTGCTGCAAACCTTCTGACCTTTCTTTGTTTCTGTATCAAACTCAGCTTAGCTTATGAGAGTAAGCATTAAGTTACCTACTAATGCAGTCATTAAGTTACTTACTAATGCAGTATTTATTTATTTTTGTGTGTGTGTTTGTGGTTGCCTTTTTTTTTTTTTAATCTTCTTTATAACTCTCCAGCTCAGAGATCTGCCCAAGAACTGCCTCTGGTGGAGAAGCAAAGTACTGACAGCTTTCCTGTTATTGGAGGGAAAAAAATGATACTGACTGGCCATAACTTTCTGCAAGACTCCAAAGTCATCTTTGTGGAGAAAGCACCAGGTATGTCTTTTCAATCTGGACTTCCGTCTGCCTTTTTCCCCCTGTTTTAAAATCTCTGCCAAATGATGAAAGCATAAATATGGTAATGACATTTTCTTCTGCATGTAATATTTTTTCCATGTCACTGGGCAAAGCTGGGAAAGTGATCTGAGCTGTGCCTAATGCTGAGGTTTCACACTATGGCAGGTGTAGTTAAAGGTAGACAATAGCTACATTGAAAGTTGAAATTGGGCATTTGTTTTTGTAGCAAACCATGGCTGTAATGGGTAGGATCTGTGAAAGGTGTTTGAAACCTCAGGTGGCATGTCCCCATGAAACTTGTAAGGTGGTGCATCTTGTTAAACCTTTCTGTAATTTGTGGAAGAGGGAGTGGTGTTGCTGGTGATGTGTATGTGCACGTCTGTCTCCTTCTGTGGCAGTCGAGACCAGTGGCATTTCCAATCCGCTGGCTGAGGAGGACCTGCAGCGCACGTGCATTCATTTGAAGGAGATATTTCTGGTGTACCTTGAGGACCGGGGAAGGACTGCCACCTGCTCCGCCCTTGCAAGGCGCTGCTCCTGCAGTGCGTTGGTGCTGGGACTGGTCCTCCCAGGGACGGTCCTCGAACAGGCTGAAGCAGGGCAAGCTGCTTGTGGTGGGAGCTGGGGCTGGAGCAGGAGGTGTCTGGAGGAGCGGTGGGCTGTTTGCAGGAACAGAGCGGTGGGTCACGCGGTGACAATGCGTAACATGCATGAATGCCCCTGCGGGAAAAGGTGGTAGGAGAAGAGATGTGAGTCAAAGTCAGACTCTGAAACCAGATCGTTACGGGTAGTTTTGAGTCTTGTTTTGGAAAGGGTTTCCGTGGCGCTGGCACAAGCTACGGATTCTTCAGCTGCCGGCTGAACTCCCCCCCCTGAACTTTAAACAGTCTTGGGCTCTCCTCAGGCTGACAGGACAGTGCTGGCTGTGACACTGCGCCTGTTTAACCCTCCATGTACACAAGGTTCCCGTGCCATTCCCCTGCCCATGGCCACTGCCAGCCGTGCAGGAAGCCAGGCTTGATGCAAGGGATGGCGGGGCGAGCAGGAATGACTCTGGAGGTGAAGACATCTGAGTCAGTGCGAGCTCAGTGGGCTCAGGGGAAGAGCAGAAGACTTCCCTGAAGTTCCCCAGTGGAGTCCCGGGTTGGTGTGGTTTAAGTCACCGAAAGTGTGCGTGGGGTAGAGGTAGGGCCCCAGCTCCTTGGCGAGAACCAGTCAGCACCGATTGGGCTGTGGCTGTGAGATGAGGAGAACACCCTTCTTGTTTCTTAAGAAAGTTAAAAAAAAAAAGAAAAAAGGTGGTATTGCAATTAAAACAAAAACAGAACTCTGCTGTTTGCGTAGCATGAGGGGAGGGAAGAACATGACTGTCTACTTCATATGTAAACTTCCTTCGCTGCACAGAAGTGGATTAGTGTGACATGTCTGGAGCAAAGTCCTTGATCTGTCTAATTACAGGAAGGAAACCATGCTAAAAAGGTGCTTTCCTTCATACTTATTTTCTGTCCTCTTCCTTTATCGAGTTGGAAAAAATTTTAAGTGTCGCATCCCAAAGGATTATGATGGTGATGCTACTTGCCCACCAGCAGGTACCACAGTGGGGATTTGGACACTGTCTCCCTTAGCATTAAGTACACCGAAAGCAGGACATTCACTGTATAGCCTTAAATTACAAAAATGGAAAACAGGGCCAGGCTTGTACTTCTTAACTAGACAGATATCACCCTCCAGCAAAATAAATTTGAGGCTGCACAAAGACACCATATAGATGGAAAATAGTTTATAGAAGCGACATTTTTTAAACAGTGTGAGAGATGAAGGAGAGTACTGCTGCACACTGGCTGTGCTGATGAGGAAGAAAGTGATCAAAAGGCCTTGTCTGTCGCCCTGAAAAACTGGGGTGAACTCCTTGGATGCATGGATTTTGCAGGATGGACCAGTTCAGGAGTGTCTCTTCTACATGAAAGCACCACCAGAGATTCCGCTGCACTCTTCCCCCTGGCATGAGTGGGGCGCAAGCTGCAGGAGTCAGGCAGTGAGCTGGTATCATTGAAGAGTAATCAAGATCATTAAGTCAGTATTGAAAGGTCTGATCTGAAACTGTCCTGCCTGGTTTTAGTAGTGTCATGGTAGATCTGTTGCGGTTGCAGGGCAGTACTGCCTTGTGGAGGTACACTGCAGGGCCTGAGCCTTAAAAGTCGAGAGTGTTCAACATCTCCAGGAGCTGCAATCGTGTCACTAGGAATGACACACAAAAAGGAAAGTTGCCAGCTGATTTGGGCTGAGCAATTTCTAGGGCTTCTGTGATGAGTTGTCTATGTTGCCTGCCAGCTCGATGTATTGGAAACAAACAAGCGCGATGCATCATTGTCTTACTGGCAAACTGCTCCAGCTTGGTTTTTGAGCAGAGTCACTGTATTTAACGTCAAATGAACAAGCATTACTAGCCTTCACCTCTGAAAATCAGCACGTGGTGTCTCTTTCCCTTTCAGCTCTTGCACGTTTATGAAAGTAGGTCAAGAGAGGGAACACCAGCATAGTTTCTCTTTCTCTTAGAAAGCTGGTTATGAACTTTTGAGATTAGCTGGAGACAGTCATTAGTTTTGCTGCTGTTACCACTTTTGTTTTTGAATTCAAAATGTTAATCACGTTCCCAGTGGGTAGTAGCCAAATGCAGCTATTACAAAGTAATAGATCACAGGAATCATTGCACTCATAAAGAGAATGTATCTTTTATATAAAATTTAAATATTATACTACATGAGCTCATGTCTTCAGTCCTCACTCGGGCAGAGTCCCCAAGCCGGAAGGCAGTCTCTGGGAGCTTGTCTAATTCATGCTAGTCTGCATACTTAATTGGTTAACGCAAAGAGTTTGAGAACACTTTTTGTTTGCCTTTTTTTTTTTTTCCCCTTCTGTCTGAATAATTTCTTTAAGTCTGCCTAGTGCTTTGTGGTCCCCTGAATGTTTTTCCAAGCATGAGTCCCAAGCTCTCTGTCTTCAGGGCTAGCCCTCAGCTGTTGTAGTCTCTGGAGGAATGGCATTATCCTGGCCTCCAAGCGTGGGGAGTCTGTCTGAGCAGTGACTCATACAAGAGGGAATCCCTGAAGAATGATCAAATCAATCCTTCAGCCTGGGAGGCAGCAGTGTGGTGCTTTCAGCTTAACCCCTTACTGGCTGCTTTTTAGCAGGGAAGCGCATGAAACACAGCAAAATACACTTTGCAGCCCTGTGACTCTGTGTCTCACAGAGGAGGAATGAGGCATCGAGGGAAGAAGGCACACTGAAAGGACAGTGGGAGGAGCACTGTGAGGAACTCCTGAAAGGAGAACCCCTCACAGTGTGGTCCATCGTTCAGGCAGAAGGCACCCCTTTGGATAAATAATGAGTCTTTTCAGAACTGGACTAAAATTTGCTCAAGCCTTTTACAGTACCGTAAAAAAGTTCTCATGTGTTGAAATGAGTCTTTATTTTATGGGATTTTGGTCAATGTTTTATTGCTTGCACATCAGACCATATTTTCCGGTGATGAACGATGGTATAAAATGACCGTCCAGGAAGCCTAGTGGTAGTAAAAATGTGACTGCTGAAAGTGCTTTGAGAGGTTCAGTCTTTCAAATACAGAATTTCCTTAGACTGAGGAGTCCCGTGATGACTTTGTCTCTTACAAATTACACTAATAATTGTTTATCTTATCTTCTTTCACTTTCTGTCTCTCTTTGTCGTCATGCCTCGCTTTTCCTGAGTTTCAAAAGGGTCTCGTGAGTCTGCGTGTCCTGGTTGTTGGGTGCTAGGTATAGGTCGTCCAATACCAATCAGTTTTTCATCAGAATTAGTACTTTCTAAAATATAAAAAGTCTGCAACCTTTTACCGGCAAGGGCCCTTGATAGTATTCACCGTGGAGGCAAGGTGTGCGTTTGAGTTACAAAAGTGGATGAAATGAAATTGATGTTTGTTAGCTATGGGAGGAGGTGTTTGGTTAGGAGGGACAAAATGTTTTCTGTCTAACACATGCATCTGCAAGAGCATGGATTGGGATCTGGAATTGTAGTAAGAGACACTGATTTATTTACTTATCTTTTTAAAACTTTTAATTTAATTTCTAGATTATAAATGTACCAGGCAACAAAAATCTTGAGGGAAGTTCAGAATATGCAGAGGTGTTTGGAGAATATGTTTAAGGACTATCTATCTGTCAGCTACCTTTCTTTGGTAACAACTTCTGCAAACACTGTATATTTGTTTTCAAAGCAGCACAAAAGCCTAACAGAAATCACCAGACTGCTGGCTTCGAGTAGATTATGATTAGTGATCTATAAAACTGAGTGTGGTGGAAAAATCCTACTTTCTCTTCACTCAGTTTACAAAATGTTTCCTGTAACTGACAAGTGAAAGCTCATTGATGAGACGCAAAGCCAATATCCCAAGCACCAAAGCAGAGGAAAGTTACGGGTATGTCTTCCTGACATGCTCTAGGATGTTGTAGTGTTGCCCAAGATACTTAGGAATTGAGAAAGAGTCTTGCACTAAGATCTGAAAGAGTTAATCTAATCTGAAAATTGCTCCTTGCTCAAAAATTACTCTTTACTTCTGTAGCTAGAATGGTTTTGGCACTGGAACTAGCTCAGGTATTTCTGGACTTCACGGATTTGGCCAAGTCTAGGTGTACCTAAGAGATCAGGTTAAACTGACCGAAATCTTCATTATTAGGAAGTTGTGATCTATGGGAAGAAACAGATATTTGGTGCACTATGATTAATTATCATTCAGTTGAGTTTTCACTACTTAAGTTAAAGCTCCAAACCCATTTCTTTGGTTCTGTGCTTAGTGAGCAGAGCTCAAGGCAAGAGCGAAAGGCAGAAATGTAACACCCAACTTCACTACAGGATTAGTTTCTCAAATAACACTGACTTTGAAATTCTGATTCTAGGCTGTTAATATTGAGGGCCATTTTGTCCTGGTCAAAGGCCTGTCTTTGAGCTTCCTTCTGACAAATGCCCCTCCCTGAAGATGCGTCACTCTCTTTGATGGACATTAATAGAGTTCACAATTTGTAACGCTGTATCTATGAGTAACTCCAGGCTTACAGACTTCAGTGCTTTTGAACATGTTGTTAATTACTCGGCCTTCAAATCAACAGTGATCCTACCACCTACACATTCTGTAACCTAACTGCATAATATCCTGAGCTATTGTGCCCAAAGCCTTTGAAACTCAAGTTCCTGAAAGACAGAGAAATAAGCAGCACCTAAGCAACATTTCCTACAGGGATTTTTCTCTTTTTGAATATTTTCAAACAATTACAGAGTTTTTCAGATGTAGTTATTGCTTCAAACTGTTCGTTCTGCTTTTGTTTTTATTTTGTTAAATGGATTTTTCTATCAAAACTGTTCCTCTTCCCTGCTGGAACAGGTTTTGCTCCAGAACAGGAAGGCGCTGACGTGGTGTGGTAATAGTTACACTAGAGCAGATGAAAGATAGCTGGGTGAAATCACCAATTTTTTTGGTGTACATGCCAAAGGAAATCACTCTTTTCAGTTAGTATTTCAGATGGGAAAACTTACGGTTTGCCTCCTGTTAGATGTGTGGTCAGGCTTGGTCAGCCAAATGTTTGCACAAAGTAAATGTGATATGGAAAAGAAGGAAGCTGGATGAATTTAAGTGTCCACTCAAGCATTTCACAGGTTTTTTGTTCCTCTCAAATTTCACTGTCTGGCAAAGATTAGAATCAATCAGTTGCTGTTTTAAGGTACAAATGTCAGTCTGAGAAATTCAGTTATGTTTCCCGTATGTCGTGTGAGCAAGAGTTACCTTGTTGTGTGATAAGTAACTCAAGTGCAGTATTTTAGCTTCAGGAGAACTTAACAAAAACGTTCTGGAAAATGATATGTTGACAAAACATTTGAGTGGCATGTGGATGGAATGGATGTGTAGGGGAAGCATGTGGGCTTTTTGGTTTGACTCAGCTACACTTAGGAGATATGGGTTTGGAGTCTGTTTTGACGTGATGTGATGTGATGTGGAGACGGGTGACCTGAGTCTTGGCGGAGCTCCATTTGGTAAAAGATCTTACATTCTCAGAGATCTTTCCATTGCTCTTTCCATTGCCAGTAGCAGTCACAGTTTGGGGGGCAACTGGCCAAAAAGGGGTCATGTTTCACACTGGTAATCATACTGTAGCTCACATAATAAATAAGCAAGTGGCAAAACTCCCTTTCCCCCTCTAGTCAGATGGACAGATACTACATAATTTTGTCTTTATCTGTCTGTTTATCCAAGTTCAGGACACACGTTCCAGTTGGCAGTGAGCAGTTGCATGCTGACTCATGCGCAGTGAAGTTAAAAATTCTGGAAACTAGATAAACTGGAAACTTCAAAGGCATACAAGTTGGGAGCACAGAGTTCATGTGAAGGTCACCTGAACCTATTTCCTAGAGATGTATTGATAGCTGAAGGGGTTTCTGGCCACTGCCCAGAAATAGATATCCTTGGGCAAATAGTGTCATCAAATGGTGGAGTCATTTGATGGTGGAACCCTTTCACGCACATGCAGGAGCAGTGATGTAGCTTGCAGGAAATGTCAGCACGTTTCAGTTTTTCCTGGCTGTTTAGTCTAGGGAATGGCGAAGACAGAGTGGGACAGCAGCCATATGCGAGAGATGGTATCAGCAGCAGCAAGCCGCATCCAGGGTGTTGCTCTCACAGTGAAGAATGAGATCAATCAATCACAGATACTTACTGTGGACAACAGAGAATAAGGAATAACCATATGGTCTCTAGTTAAAAGTAACTTGTCTGAGTAATTCTCTAAATTTTAATTATTACAGAAACTGACTGAATGCTTGATGTTTATTCTTTCATGTCTTTGCCAGACTAAGTGGCTTCAAGCAGCTGTATCTGTGCAATAAAAGCTTTGTCTCTGAACTTTTATAACTAGCACAAGATTTTAAATAGTTTTTACTGTTACTGTTCCAGTAGGACCTTCTGTCCAAACATACAGGAAATCACAGCCCTTACCAGAAAGCTGAGAGTCTAATGAAGCAATCAGTGCCTAAAGACCGTAGAGGAAAGCAGTGTGGTAGGCTGACCTTGGTTGGTTGCCAGGCTCCCACCAAGCCTCTCTCTCACACCCTCCTCAACAGGACGGGGGCAGAAAATAAGATGAAGCAGCTCATGGGTGAAGATAGAGACAGAGAGATTGCTTACCAGTTACTGTCACAGGCAAACCAGACTCTGCTTTGGGAAAATAATTTATTGCCAATCGAAAATAGAGTAGCATAGTGAGAAACAAAGGCAAAACTAAAAAACAACTTTGCTCCCTCCTCCTTTCCCAAGCTCATCTTCACTCCTTCATTCCCAGCTTCTACCTCCTCCACCCAGGTGGCCCAGGGAGTTGGTGAACGGGAGCTTCGGTCAGCCCATAACAGCTCCTCTCTGCCACTCCTTCCTCCCCGCTCAGTTCCCCTGCTCCAGCGTGGGTCCCTCCCATGGGAGACAGTCCTTCATGAACTGCTCCAGTGTGAGTCCTGTCTACGAGGTTCACTCCTTCAGGAGCAAACTGCTCCAGTGTGGGTCGACCACAGCTGCAATTCCTGCCAGAGAACCGACTTCTGCGCAGGCTCCTCTTCACGTGCTGCAGCTCCTGCCAGGAGCCTGCTCCAGGAGTGTGGGCTCTGCACAGACTGCAGGAATAGAGAGATAAGACATTTCCAAGGTGTGCCTTGTTGCAGGGAGGCTGATGTCAAGGCAGATAATCAGAGGAGAGAAGGAGGGACCTCTAAGATTGAGCCTGACCTTCTTGGACAAGAGAAACAAGAAAAGGGACATGAGAGGGACAATGAGACGTAAAAAATCTAAAAATGCCATTCAGAAACTTACTGTTTAGACTCTGCTAAAAAGTCATGAGTAGTTGCCATAATGGGATGTCTCTGGAAGAAGAGAAGTGGCCATATAGAAAAAAATGAAGAGTTTGTGACTTTAAAATAATTAAGAAGGAAGAATTGAAAGCATTTGGATCAAACTAGCATCTTAAGATGAAAAAGAAGTAGGAGTAGCTATAGTACAGGTGGTGGTGTTGGCATCAAGCACAGAAGAAGTAGAGGAAAAGAATTGTTCATGGAAGGAAAGTTTGGAACTGGCTGTGAGGTTTGTTACTCCAATAGTCTCTGAGAAAATATGAGACAGATTAGACTGAAGAAGATGGGTCAGGAATATTTTACTCATTTTCAGCTGCAAAATCACAGGTTCAGCCTACTAGAGATTCCCAGAGGAAAGTAAAATTGTGAAGACAAGGAGATGACAGGAATGTAACCAAAGACAGAGTGAAGTATTGTCATGGCTGCTGGTGGGTGGCTGTGCTGGGTGTGCTTTGTTCGACCTGCCTGGTCTAGAGAGATTTTGCAGGGATGTTGAGCTGCAGTTTTACTTGGAAGTTGAGTGTCTCAGACCTGGAATTACTGAGTTATTAAAACCCTCAGACCAACAGTAAGTTGAATAGGGGGAGGTGCCAGAGAGCACAAATTGCATAACCAGCTTCCATTCTGCTGAAAATAGGATCTGGCAGATTATTCCAATGGTTTTGGCTCAAAATGAACCCTGATCAGTCAGTTGTCAGCACAGTCCCTCCTTTTAATTACCTGGACTAAAATTACAGTTCATTTGCAAACACTTGAACTCAGAATAATTAAGTCTGTTAGACATACTGTGGTAAAAGCAGCTAAAAAGGCTCACCATTTAGGCAAAGTGAGTCCCTCAGCTTTTGGCTTGCCCAGCTGAGCTACCGGAGAGGAAGCGCATGTCTGGCACAAATGCCAAAGTACTGTAAGATACAGTTTGTACTGGACTTTTATCACCTGGTTGCTGCATGACTTTTTTATTCTTAGTTTAAGGTAAAAAAGAGAGAAAAAGTAACTTGAGAGCGTCATATGCATAACAGGCACACCTAAGTCTACGTAATATTCAGCTCAGTACTGCAAAAATGTATAGCTCAAGGAATGGACAAAATCTGCAAAAAATGCTGCAAAAATGCTTATGAGGAGACAGAAACAAATATAGCAGCTTAGATGTGGAAATACAAATAGGTCAGTTATGCATGAACCCTGCTGCGCATGGACTGATGCATGCCTGAAGACATGCCAGGGACGGTGTACAAAGCTATGGGGGAAGTCTCTGTAGCAGGACAGTAGGCTGTGAGGAGGGCAGAGAAGAACAGCTGGAATCTTCCTGGCAAGGAAGAGGGAAATAAAGTAGGCGAAAATCAGACCAGCCATGTGGTCTCAGAGAAAAAGTAGTGGAAGAGCAAAGGGGAGATGAAGGTGGCTGGAGAGGCAGATGGGGGTGAGGTGCCGGGCAGCAGGTAGGCCATGGCACCAGGAGGAGCGGCAGTAGGAGGTGAAGCTGCTCTGCAGGTGGCTCCGGGCACACATGCAACCTTGAGGCATCTCCCTCCTCACAGAGCCCTAAGAGACAGCGGATCTCAGGAGGGTGAAGTGCCATTGAGGTGGTCGAATGAAAGGTCCTGGCTGCTTACATTGCAGATACTTACTCTCCACTCTGTCTGCATTTCTGAAAGTATGTTTGCTCTCTTCCTGCCCCATCTTCCCTGTACATCTCATGGCAAATTTCTTGGCTGGTATTGGTTCATCGTTATAGCCTGTTCCTTATAAATGCCTTTAAATTGTACACTGGCGTGTAAACACAGGCATAGACTTCCACCCACAGATTATTGGGCTTGCTGGTGTCCAACTGGGGACACGTTGTTCACAGCAAGATGCCTGCAAGACCAGCCTAGAAAAGTGCCCTGGCTCCTTGTGGCATCCCCAGATCCGAAAGGCTGCTGCATCTGCAGTGAAATCTGGCACTAGTACACCCATGCCAATGCATATCAGCCGACAGGTGAGACAGTGCCAGTGGGTCATGCCCAGGACTGGCATGGGGAGTGATCTTCTCCAAGCAAGGAAGCCACCTTTTTGCCTCTCTCATTGCCAGCCCAGGCGCAGACCTGGCCTAACCCGCCCTGCGCTTGGAAGCTGATAGCATCTCTGCACAAAACTGGATGACTCTTAAGCCTGAATGACAAGACTTTGCCTAAGTCTTCATCCTCTTCTCTGGCTGGAAACCCATCCTTTGCTTCTGGACCTGTTCACGGATCAGTCGTCTCAGTGCTGTGAATGTACTTCCCAGGGAAAAGCGGTTGGGGTGCAGGTAGAAAACTTGCAAATCCTTCACTCCTAAGGGATTTTGAATATGCATTAACAGGGCCAAATAGGAAGGTAGACGACCTTTGCAGAGCACCTCAAAATTGCACTTTATAATCATTCTGCATTGCATCTGTGCCCTGCCTGTTGTGGACATGTTAAAGTAATCTGGGACATAATATAGGCATTATTGTTTAGGGTAATCTCACAACACATTAATCAAGTAGTGGGTTCCTTTGGGAGGGTAGAGCTAGTTTCACCATTTACTTACAATATATGAATATAAATACAGATTTACAGTCCAGCCAGTGCAGTCAAACTCTGTTGAGCCGCAGGCTGGAGGAGTATAAAATGTACACTGTGTACAGGCAGTGAAATCCTAGATAATGTCTGTTCTCACAACTCAAGTGAACAAGGACTACTAAAGAATATAGACTGTTTTAACCTCCTGTAGTAAAGTGAAATCGCTTAAATATATCTGAACGCTCCCATTATGCCCGTTTCATAGATGCAAGGTTTAAGTGGTTGCCAGATGTTATACCCTCCTGAGTTTCCAGGCTTGGGGTTTTTTTGGTACTGTATATTCTTTCCCCTTTCTGCAATCCATCGGTCTATAAAGAAAGTTACTCTGGTGGTTTGACGTTTTTGAGCTTTCAAACCCCTGGCACTGCTGGGGTACAAAGGTAAGGCCAGCCCTGGAAACCCTGGGGGATCTGTCCTGATAGGCAGTGAGGAGGGAAAGACAGTAGGAAAATTTCTTTGGAAAGTCTTCACAGCATTTTGTGTTGCTCTTCCATGGAGAAAATCCATATGTCGTGGTCTGCTAGGCTTTATGTGTGAATAACTGATGCCGCTAGATTTACACAACTACTTTTTAACGCTGCTTCTGTGTTAAAACAGGCCTCTACAGTGCCTTTTTATGTGGAAATCTTGTAGCTGGGTGTGGTGGGGAAGCCGTTCAGTGACTCATACTGCAGGGAATTCCCTGATGAATTAGAGTATTTTTACTTCTGGACTTGTGCGCAGTTTCCTTTAACGCTGTAGCGAGCGGCTGATAAGAGCAGACTACAAAGGCCCATTCACCGTTCAGCTGCTGCATGTTAAAACAGGGTGTTTATGCTTTGCAAAGCTGAAAATCCACCCCACGTAATGTGGTACGTTCACGGTATTTTCGTCATTAGCAATCCCAGGTGCTCCGAGTGTCACAGTGCTGAAAAAAAAAAAAAAAAAAAGGCTGAAGGGGGCTGATGGTGAAGTGCACCCAAAGCAAAGATGGCTATAAATAACAGCGATCGGTCTGTAAATGTCAGGCTTCCTGACAAAACCCGGTGTCTTCAGCTGGCGGCAGCGCTGATGGCCACCTGTCAGTGCAGTGCCAAGCCTGGGTGCCGTCGGAGAGCCCGTGCGAAACAGGGGTTTCTTGCTCCCCCCAGCACTGCCACACTCCTGTGCTGCCTCTTCGGAAGAGGAGGGATTTGAGGGTCCTTCTTCCAGCCCTGGCACGGGTCCCCAGGTGAAGCCTTGGCTCTGTCCGGTCAACTGCTGCTGCTGCTAGCACTGGGGGAGCGGGGCACTCTGTCGGGGACTCTGTAGGGCTTTTGACCTGCGGTTCTGTGTTTTGTTTTTATTTCCCTTTGTTTTCCTTTTGTAAGAAAAAAAACCCAAACAAAATAAAACATATCCAGTATAATACCTTGACACAACTTTTTAGCTATATTAAGAGATGTCTTTCTGTTCAAAATATTGCACTATAAATCTTAAAAACGCCCAAACAAAGCCAGGCATTTGGTTTGGAGAAGACACTTCTTATTACTTGGTAAAAGTAAATAGCAAAATGAAAGGGAATGAAATGAGACCTTTGGAAAAGCTGTTTTCTCCTTTCTCCCTTTTCCTCCCTGCCTCCTCCTCTCCTTCCTCTCTTGCCTCCATCTCCCCCCCTCCCTGTATAACAACTGCCCATTTGGGTACGGTAATTCCAGAGAGTAAACTTTAACGGGAATGCCTGAAATGTGTCTGCTTCAGCTTTGTGTTATGTCTGTAATTTGAATTATTTGCATTTTGGAAAGGTATAAATTGCTCTGGTGTACTTTGGTTGGCTGGCGGCCAGGAGGGAGTTGCCTCGGGCCCCGAACCAGGCGGGCTGCTGCAGATGTGGCAGGCGTACAATGGAAACTTTTGTGGTCGAGCAGCCCTCGCTCCTCCAGCACACATTGACGGGAGGCGGCATCCCGCCTGCTCGCCAGGGTCCCCAGCGTATGGGCACTGGGGGCAAACCCGTTCTCTCCAGTGCAGGCAGATGTCTTGATGCACCAGGCTCCCACAATCTGTTCCGGAGCCATTATTCCTTTCTCTTTCCCTTTTTTCCCTTTTTTTTTTTTTTTTTTAAATTTCAGCTGAACTGTATAAACCTGCAAAACATGTTTACTGTAAGAGGTTGACGTAGTGGTCTAAGGTTTCCCTCCTGGAGCTGGTCCCAGTCCGTGGGCGTTGAGATTTCCCTCTTGGTTCACCAGACGTAATATGAGGAATTGTCTTTTTTTTTTTTTTTTTTTTTTGTCTCTGCTTCATAACAACTTTTCCTCCCTGTGTTTTTGTTAAATGAAATGTCACTAGCTGTTAATGAGTTGTCTATTCCCTACTTCTTCCCTTTCTTCCCCTTCCCCTTAGTCGCTTAGCTGCGATGGTCTGGACAGTCTCAAGGGAATTTCTTGGAGTAAAACCCGTATTGTTCTTATTAGCTTCTAAAGACGAGCCACAGCTCTCGATTTTTATTTTCCTAATAGTTTAGATTACAGCATTTAAAATATTTCTGAACAAGCTCTCTTTGTCATCATAAAAATTTCAAAAGTGCAAAAGGCAGTGCTGCGTGAAGTAATTGAAAGGTTAGCTAGAGATGCAGTCATTTTGAATTTTACTGAAGTATTGTCAGGAAATAAAAAACAGAAACCTGAATCAGATCATTCGTCTTGCGAAGTAGAAATTAAACATAGCAAAAAACCTGAACTTCTGGTAATCCATTTACAAAGGCAAATTGAACACATGTTAACTACTAGTCTGGACGTCTGTAGATTTTAAAAAAACCACCAACAAACCCCTTACAAAGCAGAAGTTCCTAGACTTTGCAAAATGTGTGATAGTGTCGGTATTGTGTTCCTTTTACAACTGATTGAATTAATTGGGAGGGGGGAAGGGAGCACTACAGGGGCTCTATAGGGAAGGGGCAGGAGGTAAAGGAAGCTGCTCCCAGACAAGGGATGTGTCCTGGCTTGGAGAATTTTGGTCAGTTTTTTTCTACTGACAGCTCGGGGGAAGCATCTGTTGGATAAATTGTGAAGTGATTGCCAGTCCTCCTGAGAAGTCTGCTTCAATTCTGGCGCTCTCAAAAGGCATCGTTAAGGAGACTCAAGCATGGTCTGGCTGCTCCTTCTCTCCCCGCAGCTGAACGTGGCAGTATCAATTAAAGGGATTCCTTCTCCAGCGTCACAATTTCAAACATAGGAAGAAACTAAGGGCAGATCTGCTAATTGTTTCCTACAGAAGGACCTGCCAAATCCACTGTGCTATTTGTGCTGCAGCTTTCACATTGCTCTTCTTTCCATACATTGAAAAGAAAGGGGTTTTGGACGTTAAAACAATCGCCAGGGCTAGTCCCTCAGCAGCATTCCTTTCACAGTAGGACGGCCGTACACAAAAATATTATTTACAGACATTTGTAATAAATCAGGCAGTTCTAAATGCGTCACCTCCATCCTGGCCATGAAAGTGAAGAGAGAAGAAAAAGTGCATTCACTCTTTTACCTTGCCGAGAGCTGTTTTTCTAAGGCAGGCCCACGTCTATGTGATGAAGTTCAAAATAGCTAATATTTGCATTTGCACCTCCTGATGCTGCAATAAATATACAAAAGAGATGACATAAAGTCTCATTTTCCCTTTCATTCCGGTGACATCTGACAATGCTGGGACTCATGAAGCTGCATGTGTCCCTGCTGCCCAACTTAGACAGCAGTCTGCTTGTGGCCTTTCATACACGTTTGTGTTTTTCTAGGCCTGCAGAATGGAAACCTTCGGTTTTGTATTATTTTTCTAATTTCTTTGCTGTTGAGTTTTGAAGCCGCAAGGAAGAAAAAAACACCTGTTATTGACCAGTGATTTCTGTATCAGTGAAGCACAAGAAAAATGACCAGACAAAACCAATTTCTTCCAAAAGACGGGTCCCCAGGAAAAGTGGTAGCTGCAGCTTAAATCTAGGTTTGCTTGAAAATAAAAATTACAGTAAATTAGGTGGACCCAACACACCACTAGAAGCAGCTCCAGAAAACTGTAGGTGAGTCCACCGTAGCTGAGCTAAACTAACTTTAAAATGGAGTGAAAAGCTATGTTTCCTAGCCTATGACCTTGCCTTTTGATCCAAGCAGCACAATTATGACAAGGCAGGCTAGCAGTGTATTAAAATGAAATACTGTGTGGCTCAGGAGCTACCTTAATACTACTTTGGGGGTTTTTTTTTGTTTAATTTTAATGTTGAATATGATTTACTGCATAGGTAGTAATCAAAAGGCCTCATAGGTAGCAGTATTTTTGTCTGAAAGTTTGGGAAAGTAAGGTGTAGAACAGTTGTGTATTTTGTCCAAACTAGTGGCAGAATAAAATCCCAGTGGCTTTCCCCCATTGCAGTATCATGCACTCTGGATTGTGGTTCCCCCCTTCAAAAAAGCTAAATGGACTCCCGTCGCGGGTTACCCAGATGGCCTATTGGTTGGGCAATGCTTGGTCAATGCATTTTGAGAGCTGGTTTTCATATATGCAGTGTCCCTTCAAAGAGATTTTTTTGCAAAAGTCGTTCTTTTGGAGGCTTGGGAGAGGAAAAAAGGACGGAACTAGATATCTTTTTCTTTTGTCTTTTAGATGGTCACCATGTGTGGGAAATGGAAGCCAAAACCGACAAAGAAATGTGCAAGCCAGTAAGTCTGCCTTAAATATTTTAACATCAAGATGAAAAATGTATCTTGCATTCTCCAGCACTGTTACTAAAGAGGGATTTCCAAGGCTTTGGCACTGTGTCTCCCCACTGAAACAGAACAAGTTCTTAGGCCTCCCCTCCTGGAAATCTTTCTTTAATGGGAGTGCGGGGTAAAAAGCCTTCATTGGAAGCCATCCTGAAAATAGGAGAGACCATTTGGAAAATATTTTTTCATTGTCTGGGATGGGCCAGCCCCGTCTGCTCATCTTCTGTCTTGCTGGGTCAGTTCTTCCCTCTGCTCCCAAAGCAATTTCTGATCATTTTCCTTGGCTTTCGTTTACTGTCAGCATAAGAAATGTGAGTCCCCTCACAGGAGATCAGCCCTACAGTTGGAGAAGCGTGGCTCCCTCAGCCATGACTATAAGCGGGAAATATGGCCACTATTTCACCTCTGCGGGAATATGCAACAGTTTGTTAGCTGCAAACCTGCTGGAGACATGCAGGCAAACAATTTAAAGACCTCAGCTGAATGCAGGCCAAATGCTAAGATGAGTGTTACCTTTTATTCTTTCAAAAAGTGCCAAGGGAGGTTTTGATGGTCATAGCAGATTTCACTGTGCATTTGTGTAAGCTGATGCCCTAGCAGCGAAGTCATTTCTTAGCCCCGTGGTGGAGCATTTGGTTTCTAACATGGAAGATCATCTACAGGCTCTCCAGTCCTTCTTCCTGTAGCACTAGATGGTGTTGCAAGATCTTCCATCTGCAGATGGAAGCAAGCTTAAAACGTCCTGAGTTGTTACATGAAAAAACATTTCACTGTGGAAAATGGAAATATTTGAATAATCATACGCCTGTCCTAATTCTCCTTTCAATGGAAGTTGTGTTAGGGTGAGATATACTGGGGATAACTACCCAGCCGAGTGGTTGTGCTTTCTCCTGCTGAGTTAGAGACCATGATTTGATTGTGGTCCCAGATTCTTGTCAGAGGCAGGTGGGATAGAGCCTTGTCCATATGCGGTATTGTATTTGCTGTCCAAGGGGAAGAGGTGAAGGCTAGTGATTTTGTAAAGACCTGAGCCATGCTAAAATCTTATTTCCCTGCTTCTACAGTCCTTGGCACAGAGGACACTGGGGACGGCAGGAGGCCATCCCTGCCCATGAAGCCCACCAGTTGCCCTGCAGACAGTGGGTTCCTCCTTGTGAGCCTGGGCTCCTCCTTCTCGGGGTTAACATGTGGATACTATTGTACAGCTCAACTGCCTTAGTCATGCCTTGACTTTCTGATTTGTTGCTTTTGCAGAATTCATTGGTGGTTGAGATACCACCTTTCCGCAATCAGAGGATTACCAGCCCTGTTCAGGTCAACTTCTATGTCTGCAATGGAAAAAGAAAGAGAAGCCAGTACCAGCTTTTCACCTATCTTCCTGCTAATGGTAACAATGTATATTCATTATCTCTGTTAGTGAAAATGAGAGATAATAATGATTACTTACAAAGATATATGGCTCTGACAAATCTTTAGTAACCTGACTAATTTGGAGGTATACCTGATGCTATAAAATGAAAGTGAGAATCAAACCCTAAGAGCTGCTTTTCTCTGTGCTGCCCACACGAGACCTTCTCTGCAGATTGTTTTCTTTTGTGTTGGGGGCAGAGACCTGTTGGAACATGAACTTTTTCTGCTTTTGGGAGCTGAAGAGCCCCAGCACAGACTCACATGTGTAGCCACAAATCGTGAACACGCTGAGCTTTCTGCTAAGTTGCTGTCAACCCTTGGTCTGACTTTGTGGCCCCAGAGGGCGCATTGCATTTGAACAATACTTCTGAATTTGCACCACAGCACTGTAAGTGTGCTGGACTCTGAGCTGAAGGTCATGTGAGGATTCTCCTTCCAGTCATCCTGCACCTTCCTGTCTTGAGTGGCGTGAAAATAGCAATCCAGGCTGATGCCGCTTTAGGATAGCAATGAAAAGCACAATGTGGATGGAGATCAGCGTGCTTCATACAAAATGCTTCATGTATAGGAAATGTTCAGAAACCTGTGTGCCAGTTTATTTTGGAAGCTTATATTGGTGCCTGTGAAGTGACAGTAAAGTACTCATGCTAGCTGAATCCCAAGCAGGCTTGTATTAAGATTTTAATAGCAAGTAAATTTAGATACTTTTTTTTTTATTTGATATGTTTTTTTTTTTCTGAGAACACTTTTTCTGGGAAAGTAGGAAAAAGGGTGGTTGTTTTGTTTTTGTTGTATTTGAAGGAAGAGGAATTAGAAAAATGATTAGGTTCATGCTTTTTTGTAGACTTTCCAAGTGAAAATAGTCCTTCTGACGGAAATTCCCACAAAGCAATACTCAAGTCATGTCACGTGACTTGAAGAGACCTGCCAACTTTTTGCAGGTGAAATACCATAAAATACACATTTGGAATTTCACCTAGTTAGTTTTCATGCGCTCCAGACTTTTATCAGTACTTTAATTTAAAATAAAAGTACAAGAAACCTGACATGGGCAACTAACTGCTTATTGCATGTGTGCTGTGTAGCAATGCTTCACTGAATCAGCCTACTTATGCAAACTTCATCCCCAGTGGGTATGTCTGTGTATATTTAAAGACTGTTCATCTCTTAAACTGGAAAGAAAAAGAGATGTTACTCTCTTGCACAACACTCGAGAAACAAAAAACTATTGTAGAGGCCAACAGGTATTGCCGTGCCACCCAAGTTACCCTCATAAGTATTTCAAATACATGCCTGCTGTTAACTGCTCTTTCTTAAGTAGCATCTTTCCTCTCCTGCCTTTACATAGGCCATTTTTACTGTTTTATTCTAAACCATGGGAATAGTATTCACTGCTGCAAAGTTGGTTTATGCTACCACCATTCTGAGTTTGAAACATTTGATGTTTCATTTGATGTGAAGCGATGGGAATAGCTACCTAGTGACAGGCAACAGAGAACCAGCCAAGGCTTTATCCTGCAAAGACATCTTTAATTATGGTAATTGTTGAAAACATTGGGAATCTTGTTTAGTCTGCTGTACTAATTTAAATTCCTGTGAAATCTTTTCGTTTCAGTGTAGGGAAACCTGAAAGAAAAAATATAACACTAGAGTAAGGGAAAGGGAAGCAGGTATTGAATAATAAATATGCCTTCCCCCATTCCTATTTGCTTCTCCAATCATATTCTCTTAATATATATGTATATGTGCATATAGGTAATTGAAAAACATCTTATGTTCTTTGCAAACTCTCTCATAACAGTGGTAAGAGTGAATGTGCTTCTGCAATCATCAGAATTAATAGTATAGTATGTTTTTATTATGCCTGTGTTGTAGCTATAAGGTTTTGCCCTTCCATTGCTGGTGGTTATTTCCATTGTGCCTTTCAAAGGTAGATACAATCACCTTGATTATGCATTCAGAAACCATGGACAATGAACTGAATCAGTCATTTACACTAATGTATTTATAGGAGTCATTTTAGGATCATAGAATCATAGAATCATAGAATTAGTGAGGTTGGAAGGGACCTTTAAGATCATCAAGTCCAACTGTTAACCTACCCTGATAAAAACACCACCACTTCTAAACCATGTCCCTAAGCATCTCATCTACCCTTTTCTTAAACACCTCCAGGGATGGTGAATCCACCACCTCTCTGGGCAGCCTATTCCAATGTTTAATAACCCTTTCAGTGAAAAAATGCTTCCTAATATCCGATCTAAACCTGCCCTGACATAACTTGAACCCGTTTCCTCTTGTCCTATCACTTGTCACCAGGGAGAAGAGGTCAGCTCCCATCTCTCTAAAACCTCCTTTCAGGTAGTTGTAGAGGGTGATAAGGTCTCCCCTCAGCCTCCTCTTCTCCAGGCTAAACAACCCCAGATCCCTCAGTCGTTCCTCATAAGGTTTGTCCTCCAGACCCTTCACGAGCTTTGTAGCCCTTCTTTGGGCATGCTCCAACACCTCAATGTCCTTCTTGTAGTGAGGGGCCCAAAACTGAACACAGTACTCGAGGTGAGGCCTCACCAGTGCCGAGTACAGGGGGATGATGACTTCCCTAGTCCGGCTCACCACACTATTCCTGATGCAGGCCAGGATGGTGTTGGCCTTCTTGGCTGCCTGGGCACACTGCTGGCTCATACTCAGCCGGCTGTCCACCAACACCCCCAGGTCCTTTTCTGCCAGGCAGCTTTCGAGCCACTCCGCCCCAAGCCTGTAGCGCTGCATGGGGTTGTTGTGACCCAAGTGCAGGACCCGACACTTGGCCTTGTTGAACCTCATACCATTGGCCTCAGCCCATCTGTCCAGCCTGTCCAGATCCCTCTGCAGACTCAATCTACCCTCAAGCAGCTCAACACGCCCCCCTAGTTTAGTGTCATCTGCGAACTTACTGAGGGTGCACTCGATCCCCTCATCCAGATCATTGATAAAGATATTAAAGAGAACGGGCCCCAGCACCGATCCCTGGGGGACACCACTTGTGACTGGACACCAACTGGATTTAACTCCATTTACCACCACTGTCTGGGTACGGCCATCCAGCCAGTTTTTTACCCAGTGAAGAGTACACCTGTCCAGGCCATGAGCAGCCAGTTTCTCCAGGAGAATGCTATGGGAAACAGTGTCAAAAGCCTTGCAAAAATCCAGGTAGATAACATCCACAGCTTTTCCCTCGTCCACTAAGTGGGTCACCTTGTCATAGAAGGAGATCAGGTTTGACAGGCATGACCTGCCTTTCACAAACCCATGCTGACTGGGCCTGATCACCCTGTTCTCTTGCATGTGCCGTGTGATGGCACTGAGGATGATCTGCTCCATGACCTTCCCAGGCACCGATGTCAGACTGACTGGCCTGTAGTTCCCTGACTGGCCTGTAGTTCCCTGTTCTGCTTTATTTGATTTCAGTCACAACTTTCTTTTAACGTTTCAAGACGTTGTAGAAAACCAAAGTTTAGCTCATGAAGAAAAAAATAGTTGAGCCAACAACCACTGTGTGATCAGTGTAAAAAAATGTAAAGGAGATAAGTACTATTTTGGTCCAGGTAGCACTTTGTCTCTTGTTTAAAACATTCCATGAACACAGAAGCTGTAGTTTTTTGACAAGAAAACGTCAAAGTGATCATCAAGTGTAAGATGTGGTTTTACACAAATCAGATGGTATCCTGTAAGCTTCTTCTTCTGTGCTTTAGGACTAGCCAAATGCTAACATTTCAGTGCTTACCATAATTTTGCAGGTATTTCTGCATGAGGGGTCTTTTAAAAGCTGAGTGACACACATGAGACATACATTTTACAGCTCAATTGGACTGTGCCAAAGCAAAATATCGTATATGGACTAAAGCCTAGATATTGTGTGAGCCCGCTGGCCGTGCTCCTGGGGTGGGTGTGAGCACGTGCAGACGGTGCAACCAGCGGGAGAGCCATGGGCTTGCTATGTGGTTCCCACTCTGACCGCAGAACAATAGGTTTGTTTTTTTTTCCTGTAGCTCCTGTTTCTCCTCATTCCCTAGGGGAGAACAGCCAGTGGATCCAGGGACACGTGGCCTCACTCATCCCACCTCCTGTGGATGGTCCTATAGCATCTCCATGGAGTACAGCTCTGTGATGTGCAGCCAGCACAAGCTGCCCTCTCCAGCAGAGTGTTATGGTTTCGCCACTGTAAGGCTTCTCCCGTGCGGTGGACATATGGCAGGATTGTACTTTTCCTCTGTGTTAGCTCAAGTGTTTTGCAGAGCAGGGACTTAGTTGGTGAAGACAAGTTCCTGCCTCAGAAAGAAAAAAATGCTGTAAAAATTAAAATCTTACTGCTCTGTAAATGAAAAGTTTAAATAACAAAACAAAACAGAAAGTAGAGGCTTCACAAATGAGGGTCAGGGTCTGGAAAACAGGCTTGCTTAAGTCTTTGTCTTGGGACAGACCATAAACCTAAGTACTCATAATCCACTTTTAATTGAAGTTTTGATTTACTGTTCTGCTGAATTTGAGCAATCCACAAATTTTGTATTAGCCTATACTGTACAGAAGTGACTATAATGTCATTTTTTTAGTATTGCTTCTATATTATGCAATTGCATGTCAGTTTTGTCCTGGAGCTTGCAGGCTGTAGGCTCTTGAGACTCCTCCCCAGACAAGCCTGTCACAGAAATATAAGTAGTTTCCATACCATTCTGGCACAGGTGAATTCCCGCAGCTCATATGGTAAGTACTATTACGTTTTGCATTGCCACATCCCATCAGAATGTGAGGAGGAAGGCGCAGGACTAGATGCTGCAGTCAGGAGTCTGAGCAAAGCGCACTGAGCAGGCACTTGGATATTCAGCTTTTAAAGTCTCTCCACTGCTGCAGCTCTGTGCAGGCATGCGCTGTGGCTCTGTTAAGTGCAACAGAACATTTCAGAAAACCCTGCATTTGTGAACCCTACCTTCCAGAAAAACACTTGGTTTTCATTTCTGTTTATGACTGCGTATCATTTTGCTTCTATGAATTTCTTATACCATGGGCCCATAAATGCATTTCAAACAGGAGGAATTTGTTTGAAATTCTGAAATCACTGTACATAAGTGGTAGCATTTGAGGTATAAACTAATCTGGAGAGGCTGAAGAAGCACACAAGCAATCAGACATGTATGCCGTGGTCCCAAATCCTGTGCTTCCAGCTGCTACGCAAGCTGAAGGAGTTCTCCAGCTCAGAAGACTTTAAACAATACACTGAATGATAAGGGTTAGATTTCTCTTTATTCAGATTTCTTTTAAGTAGGTACATCAAAATAGAGGAAACATGTTCCAGAACTTATTTTTTGCAGATAAGAGCAAATGCTGTCATGATTTCTGTTATCTAATGAATATTGCTATAAAGAATGGTGAACATAGAAAAGTTTTTCTTTGCATTTTATTTAGACAAGTAGTGATATTTGACGCAAAGATAGGCTAGTTTGTCTAGGAAATATTTAATAAGATGGGAAAAGGAAAGTTGATGTGTTTCTTTCACTGGAACGAAAAATACACTTTTGCAAAGAGTTGATGGTAAAGTATTTCCAGTTTCTGTTTCTGTCAGGCTTCTTAATTGTCAAAGCATTATTAAAAAATCATTTCACTACTTCTGGTATTTATTAAAATGGCGTTGATATGCTGATCAACTTTTCTTTTGGGATGTGTTTTGCCACCCATAGGGCCAGATTTCCAAGCGCATAGCCTTCACTGGCAGACCCAGTTTTTCTGCAGTTTCTTTGCCTCCCTGCAGGCACCTGCACAAGCCCCCAGGGTGCTGAGCTCCTCTGAAACCCCGGCCATGTAGACAAGTGACTTGGCGGGGACAGAGGTCCTTTGAATCTGTGGGTATGGAGCTGTGCCGAGAGCCTGCCTGTGGTGACTAGGGGTGTCTTAGTATTGCTGTTTTCAAGCCTGGCGGCGTGAAAGTGTGCTTCTTGAGAGGGTGAGGGGTGCCCACTGCACATTGCTGCCGGCATCCTCCTCGCTTCCTGCCCCTGCGCTAAAATTACCTCCCGCCTGCCCCGCAGATGAGTACAATCAGCAGTTTTCTAGTGATTGCATTGAGCAGCCGTGCCTCTGTTTCACCTCGGCTCTTCCGCCCACAGCTCACTTTCTAAGTTAAAAGGCAACATCAGCCGCCTTAGCTGAAAACAAGAAAATGGGGATGCAAAGCATTGCAGCTCCTAATGTGACACATAGCATGGCTTTTGCTGATCGTCTCCTGACACCTCTCACCTCTTGAGTATTTGTTGAACTTTCCTGCTCGAGGCTGGCAAAACGGTTAGTCTGCAAAATGGTGGTAATCTGGGGGTGGCTGGGGAAGCGGGGCCAAATTCAGTGCCTGGGCTGTGAAAGGATCCTCACCGGCGGCCTAGCCAACATGACCGTGGGCAGCAGGGCCACGGCAGGCAGTGCCTCGCCGCCAGCCTGGGCAGCCGGAGCAAGGGGTATGGAAGTCAGCAAGCGTGTGTGACACTCGGGCCCACCTTCGGTCAGCACTGCCTTCCCGGGGCTGTGTGTGAGGGGACCGAGCATGGCCGCACCAGGCCTGAAGCCTTGGACCGGCTGGAAGTGTTTCCAACCAGCCCTGGGAGCAGCCGGGCTGCCTGCACAGCTCAGGACAGGGCAACAGGAGGGGCTGGGGAGGAGAAAGGTTGGCCCCAGGATTTTATGTTTAATTTTAGGTGGAAATATGAATCACATTTGCTCATTTTTACACAGTGTGCTGTTACAGTTTATTTCATTTTGGCTGCTAGGTGGCTGATTGTTACCTTTGACATTTAGCAGAGTAACAAAAAGCAGGCAAGATTTTGTCAGAATCCTGTTTCCATTTAAGGGGATCAAAAAATTCATCCTAGCTGGGTGCATCAGCCCCTCCACTCCCTTCCAGCAGCCGTGCGAGGTCTGTGATGGAGCGGAGGAGATACACGTTACATTCACCAGTGTTACAGCCTCAGGTGCTTTTGCTCCCAGTTGCTGGGTCCCCAGTAGAGCTGCCCACGCTTCATCCAGGTGACATCCCGTTTCAGCTGTCAGCCGGAGCCTAGTCAGCCACACCTGACCTGCAGATGCAGTCGTCCCAGTCTTTAGAGGCAAACTTTAGAGGCAAACTTCTGGAAGGCCAAGAAGGAGCATTACCTGTGTGATGTCCCTGCAACAGGCAGGGGTAGATAAGCACTATATAGAAGCTCCTGCCTGTGTCTGACCAGCAGGCTCCATCGCTGCAGTAATGATCGTGGAATCATAGAATCATATGTTGGTTTAGGTTGGAAGGGACCTGAAAGACCATCTAGTTCCAACCCACCTGCCATGGGCAGAGTCACCTTCCTCTAGACCAGGTTGCTAAAAGCCCCATCCAGCCTGGCCTTGAACACTTCCAGGGATGGGGCATTCACAGCTTCTCTGGGAAACCTCTTCCAGTGTCTCATCACACTCACAGTAATGAATTTTTTCCTAATAGCTATTCTAAATCTGCCCTCTTCCAGTTTGAAGACATTCCCCCTCATCCTATCACTACACGTCCTTGCAAAAAGTCTCTCTCCAGCTTTCTTGTAGGCCCCCTTTAGGTACTGGAAGGCAGCTATAAGATCTCCCCAAGAGCCTTCTCTTCTCCAGGCTGAACAACCCCAACTCTCTCAGCCTGTCTCCATAGGAGAGGTGCTCCAGCACTCTGATCATCTTTGTGGCCCTCCTCTGGACTCACTCCACATGTCCATGTCCTCCTTATGTTGGGGTCTCCAGAGCTGGACACAGTACTCCAGGTGTGGTCTCATGAGAGCAGAGGGGCAGAATCACGCCCCTTGACCTGCTGGCCATGCTTCTTTTGATGCAGCCCAGGATGCGGTTTTCCTTCTGGGCTGCAAGCACACATTGCCGGCTCATGTTGAGCTTATTACCCATAATAGTTAACTTCCAGTGCATAAAGTTGTCTTTTGGCAGTACTTCCCTTTTCAAATATTCCTCTTCAGATCACAAAACCCAGCCTGTAGTTTCAGTCATTGAACCTCTCTGCGTGAGCATTTCAAGGACTCCCTCCCTTACTTCCCAGTGATTTCACATGCATATGTTAACAAGTGTGGGGCTTTAGGATCTTCCAATTAGCTTAAAAGCCAAAAGGTAAAACTTGTGTGAAGGAGAACGGGGTTTAGAATTACATGGGCTGGATTACAGGAGATGCTTATTTTTGTTCTCCTCAAGTGGCTGATCACCATAATTAGTCTAGCCCAATGATTGATCCTAAAGGGCATGCAGTTGTGGTGGCTGCCAGAGGTGAAATGCACGGGCAAGGATGTGTTTTGCTGGCGAAGATGTGTTTTGCTGGCTGTGGGAGGGACTGCCTCCATCTCTGGAGACAAAGACCGTGTCAGAGCGAGATGGCTGAGGTCAGTCCAAACCCTTCTGCAGAGAGGGCAGATCTGGGGGTAGGACTGGCACAGTAAGGATGCTCTCCTGCCAGCCTGTCCCTGCAGAGCTTCCTGCAGGATTTCCAGGGATGAGGAGTGTCCGGCTGCCCCCACGCTGCTGCCTTGCGGGACCACTGCGTGCAGCCCCAGCTTTCCTATTCTCATCGGGAGAGCAGGAGTAATGTCAGTGTGGGTGGTGTACATTGTCAAAAAAGATCTCACATGTCTGACAGAAATGACATAGAAAGCCTTTGCCAGTGCAGCCTGGGTGTTATGCACAGTTAAACCTCCAGGTGAAGGCAGTGGTAGAGCCTGGTGCTGCGCCGTGGGAGCAGCAGTAGAGCAGTCCAAGCGAGCATACAGGACTTGATGTATCCTTTTCAACACTGTAGATTTAATAAGGTCTTATGATGCAAAATGAATCGTGCCTTTTAAGAATTTTTCCCTTTTCTTTTGAAAGAAAGGTAATCCATATCTTCTGTACTAACACAACCCAAATGCCCTCCACCTACCTTCCACTCCTCCTCACCCAGTTTAACAGTGTATACACCAAGCTACCATATATAATCTTCTGTCTCATAAATATGCGTTGAATAACCTAATAGTTTAACAGCTGTTGAAAAGCATTTAGTAAATGAGTTAGCTGGAAAGCACTTTCTAATCAGATAATGGCACTGTCCGAGATTATAGGCTGAGAAGTATGCACAAGGCTTTCATCTACCTGGAGGCTATTCTTGTGTAAAGCTGTACATATGCATCTGATCCCATAAAAATATATACACATAAACTCAAAGAGGGCAGGCAGGCATGTGTTAGAGGTAGCCCTCTCGATGAGCAGTACCAGTAGCAGTGTACTAGCAAGAGAGGGTGAGTGAGTTCAGATACTTGCGTAGATAAAAGCTGCAATCACACATGTGCTGCCTACAGCTGCTTGGTAGCGTGAGGCTCCCTTTGTTTCTGAGTCACTGTGCTTCTGGTTTTATTAACTAAAAGGCAAAGGCTTGATAGTAGCTTAACCTTTAAAAAATGTTTTGGTTGAATGGGTGCCTAGGGAAAAAAATCCAGTTCATGGACAGCATCTGCAGAAGCCCCTGTAGTGACTGTCTTAGGAGATCCCCGGGGTTGAGTGCCCATCCCTTGTCACTGAGATTGTCACTGCTGCAGATACGTTGGCAGGGCATTTCAGAAAGTTTTGCTCTGCCACTGCTGATCTGTTGTTACAAAACAGGGGGATTATGGTTTTTGAGGGCAGCCAGCCCATTGCCTCTCCCCAACACCAGACTGCTCCAGAGTCAGAATGAGGGGTGAGGTCCTCGCTCGGCTCAAGCCTGTTGGATCCAGCCGATGCTGCCACAGCAGCCAGGATTTTGTCTTTGCATGAATCCAGAATGGCTAAGCTGTACATGGAGATGTGTCCACATCCCTAACTATGTCTCTGGTCAGCAAGCAGCAGAGCAGCGGCAGCAGTTGGGATGACCTGTGCAGCATTTTCTGAAGGAACTTCTGTCGTGGTGAAGAGGGTGTGCTGCCTGGCTCAAGACTGATTGACAAGGGAGAATTTTGGAGGCACAAATGGCATTTCAGAGCTCAGCTCAGTAATGGAGATTTAGCCACCTAACTCCTCAACCCTCCTTGAAAGTCTCATCCCAAATTCTTACCAATTATGAGATGTATAGTCCAAAAGCTGAAGAAATGTGTGTGTGCACATGAGGAAAAAAGTAGTGTTTTGATTTTCATATGCTAACCAAAATCTGTGTGCCAGTGCCAGGGAACTGCATCATAGTCTGCACCATGAAAGGTGGCTATTTTGTTTGATAGGTTCAATCAAACTTAAGGGTAAAATAAATATATTATAGTGCCATAAATGTATGTATTGATAATACTACATGGAAATGGGAATTTGTTAGTTTAATGTTAATGAGGATAAACATCTGTTTAATTTATATGATTATATTTTCTTAGTTCACATATTTTAATAGCACCCAAAAAAAAAGTTTTAAAAACCCATCTGGATTGCTAAAGTGTAAAAGCAAACAGACTTGTTAGAATTGTCAAAAAATACATATAATTTATATTTAAGCACTTTCTGACTCCCTTTACTGAATGTGCATGATTTATTATTTTTCTTCAAGGTTTGATATATTAACTTTTTACCTGCTAGAAAGGCCTTTCATTTAAACGTGGGCTTGCAGAACTGGCTGAAATATTTCTCCCAGATTCACAGCCACACAGAAGGACCATTGTCTTCTGACCAGTGCCTTGGTATGATGTCATAACCCTGGTCTCTCTGAGTAAGAAGCTTTGATTTATAGCCAGGGCTGCTGCCAATGCACGGTTCTCAGAACTTCATATTAAATTAGATGACATAATGACATGAGTCCAGAGTCTAAGAAGGCATCATCGAACCACTGAAAGCCAATTAGCACAGATTAAGTTCCTTATCAGACTAATTTAGAACTGTGAGCTCTGTCATATTTTAATATTCAAAATCGAGGACTGTTTAAAATTTTCTAATGCATTGTGAAGTAACAAGCATTTAAAAGCTCACCATACAAACCAATCTTGCATTCATTTTTTCCTTTTTATGGCAAGGGCCTGATCCTTCAGCAGAGTAGGGTCTCGTGAATGAGTAACATTACTTTTGAGTCTGAGTGTATTGTAAAAACCGCATCATCTTTTCTGTTTATAATTTCACAAATTCTGGCTTCATTGCTGCAATTTATTATTGGCAAATTTCAGTGTATGGCAAATTTAGTCACAATTTTTCATTCTAGCCAGCTGAGAGTCTGCAAGACTTGGTGTTATCTCAGCACTGCGGAGCAGCTTTGAGACAGAATGCTTGTTGCCATTTGATATGGCTCTGCTGAATTTGAGAAATAGTCCAGTTTCTGCTAAAAGTGCTTGCAGATTCTGAACAGCTATAGGGCTTTCCAGTTAATTGCCAGTCCAGGCCTGCTCTGTGACTAGGACTGTCTCTTTCAGCTGGCAGGTTTTTATTGAGTCATTTAAGATTTGAAATATATGAGCCAGAAGTTAGTCAGGCTAATAGTGTTCTCTGTTAAATATTAATCCTGAGCAAATTAACTGTATTCTCTGTATCACGTCTCATCTCCCTGTGGGAAATACTCACTTGTGCAGGTGAGTGACGATGGAAACGGATATGTGTTATGGCAGCTAGCTTGCCATGCCTCCATAGGGATGTATTTGAGAATGAAACCTCTTTTTCTAGCTCAGGTCTGTAAAGTTTTGCAGTTAGTCAAGCATGAGTCAATAGATAAGTGGTAACGCTAGTCTATGGCTGGCTGATGATCAGCCCTGGCTGCTCTGGAGGAAGCTGCTGGCTTCCAGCCTAGGAGAAAATGGTGAAGATGGGCACATAAGGTTTGTGTCCTCAGCTGCTCTACGTCATCTGCAGCTGCTCCCCCCAGCTGAGGGTCTCAGCCCCCCAAAAGTCAGTGATACAGTGGGTAGGGTGTGTGAGGAACTGGTAGCTTTATTCATGCAAGTACTTTAACTTGTTTGAGTAATGCCATACGCACCGCGATGGTGAGTAGCCAGTGAGTACAGGTACAGGCTGTTCCTGCATTGGTTTCAGAAGGTGTGCCTTGAAATATCCGCAGCTCCTGCCTGCAGTCCTTTGCAAAGTGGAAATAAATGGTTGCCCTTTTAAAGAAAGAATATAAGGCTATTTAGACCAACTTTTGACACATCAAAAGTATTTTCAGAATGACCAGTAGATCAGACTCACAGATTGTTTGAGTTGAATTTGGAAATACAAACATAGGCAAAGATTTTTGGCCTTTGTTACTCCGTTTGGTGAAGTTACGTAGGCTGGGGAGAAGCAGATACTGGATGGAGTGTCATAAATAAACTGTTAACTGGTATAATGTAGCGATTTGTGGTATATCTGTCTTCCACAAGTCAAGTAATAGAGTTGCTCATATAAAATACAAAAGTTGAGGTTTAGCCAGAAAGGGAAGTGTTAATATCTTACCTTTCTGCTGACATGCTCAGCTTTGCAGGTCTGATTCCAGATCATCCGGGTCATTAGTAATGGTTTCTCCAGGGGGCAAAAAAAAAATCCTACAGAGCTTCCTTCTCCAAACTGGTGCCCTGTGAAGACATTTACATTTTAAAGGGGAGTGAGTGGCTGCCATCCCAGCTTGGTAAGATCTGTATGTTCACTGTGCACAGTGTTAAATGGCTATACAAATGGCAAAGCACTGAAAAGTCAGATACAAATCCCTTCATCATTCAGCATTAATACTTTTCCTGTCTTTCTAATATGTAGCAAGGGGAGGCTTTTTTACTGTATTGAAGAAACACATTGAAAAAAGGTAGTGGAGACAATTAAGTTGAACAAGTTCAGACACCTCTAAGCCTAAGTGCAGGTAGTATCTCTCCATTTAAAGACAGTTTGTTTCCTGTTACATGAAATAACTGAAGCTCAGGAGTATCAGTTCGGAACAATACAAAGGGACAATGTAAACGGTTGTCAAATAAAATGGAGGTCCCACTTAATCTTATATCCCTCCTTCTTGTTTCCCTGTCTGGCTACCAACCTGCCATTGGAAAACAAGCTACTGTGACTTACCCTGACTGGTCCTGTAGTTAACACCAGTCTCTATTTTCCTGCTGAACTCTGAATTTATGGGCAGCCAGGAGTGTCCTTGGTTGCTGTTACCATGTCCAAGGGAGGTTTTGGACTAACTGGAATAGAGTCCCTTCTGCCTATCAGTCCTTTGCCCAGAGTAGGATTTACTGGGTATCCTCTGTTGGTTGCAGGTGTATTTCAGTGTAGCAACGTATTAAAACAGGTTCCCAATGGTCATGGCCAGTAATCAGTCCTCCAAATAGACGCCGTGGCATCGCTTTTATAAAGAAAAAAATCAAAGTGAAGTGACAAGAAAGTGCCTGGGAAACCAAGTAGCAAAGATGTGCTGTAGAAGAGCTACAATGAAAAATCAGCCCGAGATCAGGAACCTGCCCTCTTTAAAGCCTCCAGCCTGCTTGCCACCAGGGCTATAACCCTTCCCTAGGTTATAACAAGTCAGACAACTCCAGGGTTTATTGGAGTTGAATTGCCAGTGGTTGAGCTTGGAATTATTTAGCACAGGTGTTTCTATAACAGTGATATATTGGGAAAATTCAGTGTTCAACAACCATCATATTTCCAGCTGTGCTGTGGTTAGTGCTAGTACAGTGAACCTAATATAAAACATGTGAGAATATTTGCTAGCTCAGGAACTTGTTAAAGGTATTTTCTTACAATATCTGAACTGCTATGTTTATCTAGGTGCGTTTCTTTGGTCTTGCATTTTCATAAAGGGTGTGATACTGGTTTTATAAAGCTGTCACTGAACCTGGAATCTGCTTCTCTGCAACCAAGTGCATTAGTAGCCCTCCTAGCCAGCGGGCAGCACATGAGCAGGTGAAAATAAGATTATGAGGAATCCAATGACAGTCCATTATCCTTAGCACATTCGTCTTGAGCAGCACCTGTGCATCTGTTACATATATAGACATGTTTTTACTAGGGGTGCTAGAAATCTTGAAACAAGTGTTGTTGCATCTACATGTAAAAGAACGTAAAAGAGCAAAGTTAACAAGGGGCTAAGGGACTGTAAAACAAAGGTAGTGAAGTGCATTCACCAGCAGCAAAATTTGTGTTAAAAGGGGTTTTATATGTACACATGCACACATGTGCGTTTTTAGGGGTTCAAAAAACTCATACACAAACATAGTAAATGGGTGGAGAATGTGTAAGGGTGTTTGTAAAACACATGCAAATAAAAATAGTCAGACACTCATGCAACGTGCATGTGCCTGAGCTGAGTTGTGCAAAGATGTTTCATTAATAACTGTCCCATAACGGGTCGATTATTCTGATATTCTGAAAGATATTCTCTGGTGTCACTGTAAATTTCCAACAGCATGTTCAAGTGACAGCTGTTCCTCTGGATCTCGTTTGGGGAAAGAAGATAAATGCCACTGTGCATCCATACTCAATTGTTGTATGCATTAGAGTTGCATCTGGATAGAAAAAATACATCTACAGACTAGCTTGGCCCTGTTATTTATAATTTTCCTGATACAGAAAGTGGATGTCTTTTACCCGTGCACTGCATATGTTGTAGGAGAAGCAGCGAAGGCACCTCTCTCTGATTTGAGAGAGAAAGCCAATGTGAAAAAGACACTTTGATTTGAGGCAGGATCTCTTCTTTGATTTGATAAAGCAGTTCTATATTTGTCATGACCAAGTTGATGCTCATAGACAGTCCTTCTATCTATGTGCTGGTGGTGTTTAGAGACATGGCTTGACAGCTCAATTAGAGCCTCTTGGGACAATGGGTAGAGCAAGCAGAGGTCTAGAATAGGAGTCAGTTTTTCTTGGTAGCCAGAGACTGCGTTAACATTTTAGGAGCTGGCATTAGCAGTTTGGATCCAACTCACTGATTGTTGGATGCAACTTACTGAATATTTTACACCCATTTCCTGATTAGTAAAATTAAACAGTCATGTAAAAACTAAATAAATCAAATCCTACTCTTCCAAAAATACCCTCATAATTGAAAACTTCTTGTACATAGTAGTTTGTCATGTATCTTTGAAATCTTACTTTCACTGAACTCTGAAAGCCCCATCTCTACCTTACTGCGCTCCAGTTTACCGAATGTGCAGACATTTATCAAATGGGCCATCAGTAGCCGTAGAAATGCAGTAGTATATCCAAGTTAAAATTCTTGCTTTGATTACTACAAATCCATGGAGCCCTTGGGTCCAAAGCTTCCACTGAAGCACAGCTATTTGCAAATAGATTTTTATAGCACATTAGTGCAGGACGAGAGTCCAAAAAAAATAGTCCTTTTCAATATTAGAACCAGCTGTGACTTTCTTGTGCTGATGACTCATTCATTTTTTTTTATAGGGTGGGAGAATTAGGCAAAAGACACACAAAGTCTTATTCAAGACGTTGTTTGTTTTGCAAAGGGTATCCTAGCCACAAGCCAACTTGATCATACCAATACGCAACTTATGTTTATGTAAAACTTTTTTCTTTTAACAGTTCCAATTATAAAAACAGAACCCACAGATGACTATGAGCCTGCTCAAACCTGTGGACCAATGAACCAAGGCTTAAGCCCTCTCTCTAAACCATACTACAGTCAGCAGATCATGATGCCCCCTGATCCTGGTTCGTGCCTCGTGGCTGGCTTTGCCTCCTGTCAGCAGAGAAATGCCGTGATGTCACCCTCTCCCAACGCAAGCCCCAAGCTGCATGACCTTTCATCCTCTCCTTACAAGTGCATCCCCAACCCAGGCCACAGTCACCTCGGACTTCAGCAGCCTGCTGGAGGTGTCCCCACCATACAGGAAGTGCCAAGGTCTATAGTTGTGCACCCAAGCTCCCCCGAGCAATCATCTCACGTCATGCTGCAGCCGCAGGTGAGTCAACATCTGAGCAGTAGCTGTCCCCTTGGTTATCAACAAACACTCTATCCCAACAGTCCCTCTTCTCCAGTTCCATCTGTTACCCAAGAGCCAACCTATTTGCAGTCCTGCAGTCCAACTCATTCATCCATAATGGGTCAACAGCAGCAGCAACTGCCGAAGGTTCACAGAAATGAGTCTCCAACAACCCAACCACTGTCATTGCCAGAGTTGCATGAGGAAAGTAATCATAATTTGGCCCCTATTCCTGTAACGATCAAGCGAGAACCTGAGGAATTGGACCAGATGTACCTGGATGATGGTAAGTCTTCCGCAGCATAGGTTTGTCTTCAACCATGTTGCTGTATCAGTGAGTTCCCTTAACCCCCTCCTCCTTTTGAATCCTGGTGGAAAAAAGTTCAATTAACAGCCTGGTGGAATGGTGCGGACTTTTGCTTGGATTGTCTCTATACAGGAAAGGGCTCTTTTAATTTCGTTTGTGATAATGAAACTGTATTATCTAGGCATTAAATGCTGTTAGTTACCATAGAGCTAGCTGCATGATCAATAGCTGTGTTGCAATAATCTTAACTGTATAGTCTGGGCTTATGGTCTTGGCCCATGCCAGTGACCTGTGGAACTGCAGTGAATACATATTTAACATTGTCCCATCCATAATGCAGTGAAACGTCTGATGTACAAATCTGTTCACTGGAACTAAATGATAAACTGCTCTGCTTCAGTTGAGGAGGTTCAAATTAAAAATGTAGGCACATCTTTCAGCGTAACTTTTCAGTCTGGTGGCATCTGACATTTAGACTACTTTTTCTTCTATTCTCATTGTGGACTTGCTGCTTTTTTTTTTTTTTTTTTGTAAGATTCTATGTGTATATGTATTCTACACGCACCACTGAAAAGTTAAAATGCTGTGATGAACTTGTCAGGCTCTAGTTTCCAAAGATTTATTAGCTGAACGTAATAAAAGGGATATTCTGGAATTTGATTACGTGACCTCACTGAACTGTGATTTAGCACTTGCTGCTAAGTATACCAGTAGTATTCTGGACCCTCACCTTAATGCAGTACGTGAGCTCCCTTCCAATAGCCACATAACTTTATATAACATATCATGGTATTTGAAGAAGAAATGCCTTTGAAATGCTGCATTGAAACTAATTACTGCCAAGGAACATCTGAATGTGATTTGTCTTTCAGGGGGAATTTAAAGGCAATTCATTGCACTGTTTTTAAAAAAAGGACATTTAGTCATTCTATTTTAAACAGCATGATACTCACCAAATTAGGATTACAAATGAATGTTTTGGGTCTTAAGTAGCAGCCTTTTGCTTTCCAACTCTAGGAAAATGATTTTTCTTGACAGAAGTTATTATTGGTTACATGATAGACAGGTCTAAGGAATTTTTCCTAATTAGGAGTTCAGTTCACTAAATTTTTGCCTAACACATCTTTTGTGACGAGGTTTTCTTCATAGCATGCATTTTTACTACATATCTATGCTGCAAGGAGTAAGATTTCAACAAACCAAGCAAGAAATGTGCACAAACCAAAACAAAAATCCATGCCCAAATTTTGTTTTTGAGAGAAACCAGAAGTTATCTGTGGAAGGAGGAGAATACAGATAATATCTAAAGCTAGTCTATAGCTGTCTTTCTAGAAGAGCACAAGAAATGGGCAGTCTTTCTGCCTTACCTCTCCAAAACCCAGCAACCACTTCTCTGACAGTACTGTGAAAGTTGCCTTTGGCTGATTTTTGCTGGAGAGATGGGACCGCAGCTCAGGGATGAAGAGTGAAGCTCCTCAGCCATGTCTACTTCAGATTTTTCCTGGAGGAACAGAGGAACTTTGCTACTGTGTGGTCTGAGAGAGAGATTTTAGTTTTTTGAGCAATGCTTACTCTCTCTGACAAAGCATTAATAGTTTAGTCTTTACCCCCATTTCTCTTCCACCCCCTCTTCTGGACACACATGTGCACCGGTCCTCTGACAGATAATCATAAGTAATTGTAGAAGCCACCGTGTACATCTGCACTGATACTTAAAGTTGACTTTGAAGATCTCTTTGGCTAGCCAAATGCATATATACTTCCCTTTGGCATCCAGCAAGCTATCGAAATTGTTCTGTGGCTGACCACAAGAGGTATAGACCAAGAAAGAATTCACAGACATAACAGCTGTGGTAACAATATATAATAGAAAAAAATTAATTTAGGTTGTTCCAAAAAATTAAGCATCACCAGTTCCCTCTCAGGGTGGTAATCAGAAAAGGTAACCAGAGGAAGTCCCTTTTCTATGCCTAAACTGGTGTGTAGGTTTGTCTCAGGGGTCACACTGATGGAGTGTAACCCATGTGAGCTTCCCTTTCCTATCTAATGCCGTATCTCACTGTGTGAAGAAAAGATCATCTACTCTTATGTTTTGTGTTGACAAAATGAAGCTCTGGTAGAAATAAGGAGTGGACTACTGCTGTCTTCTTATTTGTCTCAGTATTTGGGCAGTCGAGAGAGAAAGTGTGGCAGAGGGGCTAAAGGCAGGGAGCACGTCCTGTGGGACTTGTGCTGGCCAAGACCCTCTGTTCAAGCCATGCAGAGCCCTGGCATGCCTCAGACACACAGCACTGGAGCATGAAGCTGTGAGTCAGGCTTGAAGCTCATTTAGGTCTATGCTATGTGCATTTCATGGAGGCAGTCTTTACCACCACCAGTGCAGACATTGGTTTCACATTACATTTAATCTGATGTAACTGCAGGCTCCCATGGAAAGGGTGGCCTCAACCCGTCTTGCCCTTAGCCACATATTCTTGCTGCTTCCTTTGAGTCATATCGATTGATTATGGAGTGGCAGAGCAGGCTAATGGAAAATTAACGTGCCAAAAATAGCAAAACCCACATAGTTTTCCTCTGGGTCAGCTTATGGAACCACATCCCCCACATCCAATAGCTGGGTCCAGCCCATGAAAGGGGCAGGAAGCCTGTTGCTTCAGGTCAAGGAGTGCAGCAGGACAGCTCTGGGTGGCAGCACCCCACCCACAGGCCAGAGAAAGCGTGACTTGAAGCCACATCTGATGTCATCTTATCCTCCCCAGCAACTATCTAATCAACTCATCTTGTCTCAGTAGAAGAATCCCCTTCTTGTGCTAACCTGTTAGTTATGGAAGGATGACATCTGGGCTTTCTTGCACAGAAAGTAGCAGTTTGACTACTATGGTGACTGCCTGGAAACCATCAGTAATTGCTCCTGGTGTCCTGGTAGGTGCTGTTCACCGAGATGCACACTGAAAAGGCAAAGCACTCTGCATATGCAACGCCTTTGTACCTGGTGCCGTTTCGTTCAGACCTCTGGACTTAACTGTGGAATAAGGGAGAATGGGGTTTGCAGAGTGGCTCATACCAAATAGGAGCAACTAATTTTTCATGTGCTTGATTTTTTTTTTTGCAATAGGAGCTTTTAAGTCATTGCCATTCTTTCTTGTTAGTATATCCATCCATCCATCAAGTGTTTTCCTTGTTGGAGGAGTGGGTGGCATATCTGTGCTTTGTGACCATATTCTGAAAAACAGAATATCAAACCATACCTGTCAGTAAGGACAGTTACTCTTTTTTTAAAATAGATTGCTGCTTTACCTCTTTATAATTTGTTGTCTCACCGATTCAGTTCAGATTCCTTCGTACAGCATGATTGAAACTTTTTTTCAGTATTTTTTCAATCTTTGCACCTGTGAACAATAGGAAAGCCAGAGAGAGGTCCGATGGACTTGACTCCTTTCCTTGTCTGCTACTCTAAGTATATCAACTCTTTCCTTCATCCCTAAAGCAATTTAAAAGTAATGAAATATTTTAATGACATTAAAAATTAAATTCTCAAAGCATCACTCCATTAAAAAAGTGTATCTTCACGGTTTCTTGTAGCTATTAATACCTCCAGTTTTACCTGAAAGTACTTAATGACATGTGAGGTATAGACATCTAACATACTTATGTGACTACCAGACGAATAAAATATCTAACTGGTTATGCCAGATTATATTTGGTAAAATTTTGGTGGCTTGTTTACCACTTTGGGGAGGTTTGATTTATGTATATAATATACGTAATATCAGTCTTGGACCAGGTATAAACAGAAATTTTTTGGTTTCAGCTTATGGGATCAAAGCAGTATTCATTCCTTTTGGTCTGGAGTATCTCCAAATATAGACCATCTATACTGCAGAGTATAGATGGAAAAAACAGTCAGTGAGTTTATATAAATATATATCCTCTATATGACATTTTTCTGCTTCAGTAATACTGGGCAGCTGAATGTCATATAAAGGGAGCACCCAAAGAGACTTCCACTTTGGCAAATACATTTTGGTCTTGGCAATCTTGTTTTAAATCAAAATCTACACTAGCCACCTGGGCTACTCATTAAATGTGCTGTCCCTTTCAGTATGTGAATATATGATTCAACATGTATAACATATTTAAAACTCACCCCGTAAAGTGATACTTGATATATTATGGCTATGCTCTTGATATTAAAAGGTATCTGGCTTGTATACCAGCATTTGTTTTGAATAATTCTGAGTTCAATCTCCTAACCAAGATCATGGCTGACTCCCTTTGCTGCTTTCACAGTAAGATTTGATTAAAAGTGATTGGAATGTGACATTTATGCCTGGTTTTGGTACTCTGCGGGAGCCCATGGTCCTTTGCAGGAGAGGGGGTGTCTCCTGTCCTCCCCGCCAGAAGCTCTTGCAGCAACCTGCAGGGCGCTGGGGCACCCTGTCAGACCACACCAGGGCTAATGGTAGCTCCATGTGCCTGTGCCACCCTGCCCTAGACAGTGAAGGTTACATGACATTCCTCTTTCAGATCTAACATGGGAGTAGTGTGGGGTGCTAGAGTGGTAGAGCTCAAGGAAAATCCTTACACAGGCAGGCTTGAGGGACCTCTTCAGTACAAGTCTGGGCAGTAATTGCTTTTAAGAGAAAACATTTTATTTGGGGATTGATTAATCTAATGTGCTGTGCAGCCCTTTGAAGTATGAAGTAGAATTAGTGAAGAAATGGCCAGTTAGGGGAAGCTACAGGCTGATCAGAACTCTTCCTGGTCGCTTGAACCAGTCGTTCTCTCAAGGGGATATGAACATTTACCTAACTAATATCTCACTTTTGAATGTGCTCATCTCTGGCCCTCTAACTAGGACTTGGGTCAACAGCTGTGCTAGTCTTCTCTTGAACTAATCCTGCTTCTTTTCTGTTAACCAGGGCAACTCAGATAATTTTTTCCAAATTTTAACTGCTTTGCTTAGTGGTAGAAGAAACCCCAAGCCAGAGGCAATGGAGTGTAAGTTGACAAAGCTTTCAGGATGTTCAGGCAGCTGGGAACTGGCCAGGCTCACAACAGGAGATGCTAAAGGTGACTCGAAATCACCTTCCTTATCCCTGTTTCCCTTTCCTGAACCTAGTGTAGCCTGGGTGGAACACAGAACTGAGCTCCAAATCTTTTATTTCACCAGGATGGAGAGAGTTCAATTAGGCATGCTAATGCCAAGAAACATTTTTCAGGTTGTAACTGGCACTCCCACAAGCTATTACGTTTTTTACCTGCAGCAGAATGACATTCAGTTGTGAAATTATTTCCTGCCGTTAGAAACATCAAAGAAAGTAGTTTTCATTACAGACGAAAATGAAGCTATTTCAAAAAAGCAAGGGGGAAACACATTGGTACCAACAGGAAAAAATGTATGACTTATGTTTTCATCAGATTTCAAGGTGTATTGTACATGCTGTGATCCCATTTGTTACATTAATGCACAGAACTTTACAAAACCAGTTTTTAATTGAAAGCAAAGCAGCATCCCAGAGGATTCTTTAATCAAAGTATGCTTGAGTGCTGAAGCTGAAGATCTCAGATTCTTTGACTCGACTTTTGAGATGAAGTCCCAGCCACATTGAAATTGGCAGCACTCTCCCATTGCCGGCAGTGGGGCCAGGGTTCCACCCGCCATTGAAAAAACTGTTTTCCAGAATGCCCCGAGTCCTGTGTAGGAGTCAGAACTGGAATAACAATATCTGAAAGACAGATCTTTTGTCTGAAGTTTTGTATATTAATTCATCCTCCTCCTGTCCACACAGACGCTTTCATAAAGGTTTCTGTCCTGATCTTGTCTTAATTGGATCTATAAATTTTTCTGTAGTAAGATGAAAATACATAGGCCATAAACGAAGGTGTCTGATGTTTAGATACGTGGCTAACAGAAAGTATCAGAACCACATCATCATCTTTTTTAAAACAAGGAGACTTTTGTTCTTGTGATTGTCTTTGCACAGCTGTGAGTTTTATAGCACCGTGCCAATGAATGCACTCATTGCGACTTTATTTTGCTCTGAAAAGGTAAATTGGGAGCATTAAGCCCCCAATAAGTATGTAAAAGTGGCAAAACCACAGGTAAAGTGTTACTGAAAGCTGCAGCCCTGCCAGCCATTTCATTTTAAACATGGCTCTTTTAAAAATAACTTTTGCAGTAAAAGCTGTAACTCCTGGATGTAATATGAGCTATTGCTAATGTCATTCCCATGAATTGCTTACAGTGTTGAACTGTTAGATGTCTGACAAGTCCATATATCTCCTATACAGTATATGTGAAAGTTTTTTGCCTCTATACCATATGTTCTTTTTTTTCACTCCTCTATATTCTTCAAATGCACGTGGTTTGGTGATATAGTTTATTTGAACAGGAACCATAGCAGACAGAATTACTCTTTTGCTGAAATGTATCCTTTTTCATACATCTCAGCTTCATGATTAAAGCGATTGGCTCTTGAGGCATTAAGTTTAGTCTGCTGCTGCCACAATTATGCCTTTGAAAACTCCTGAGTGCACTCAGTGATTTCCAGTAGTCCAGATGTCATTAGAACAACACGCAGGTAGGCTGCAAAGTCCAGTAACACTGTCTACACTTCAGTCTGGCTTGGGCAAGCTTTTCCCTCCCTCCCTCTTGGCCAAGCCTCACAGCTCTGGGAGAAAACAAATAGCTTTCCTCATGGAAAGTTTTACTTAATCTGGCATGGTGCCTGAGCCTAGACCCTCCTCGTCTCTAATGATGATTGAAAGTGTACATGCTACTGTGATAAAACATGCTGAGTCGTTAACATTTGGGGCTTGGGTTGTACGTGATGAGTAAGGGAGGACTGAAGTAATGCATTCGAATTCAGACCTTTGGTGGACTTGCACGTCTGGGTTTGAGGAGTATCCTGTTACATGAAACCTCACACCCGCAGGATTGGGTTTTGCTGTTTCTAGCGGGTTTGCTGAATTGGGTCTCCTGGGAAGCCCACCAGAATAAAGGTCCCAGAAGAGCCGCTGACCAGACTAGGTGTCACTCCTGGTTTTCTCTAGTCCCAGGTGTGCAATTGCCCACAAAGCAGACCAGCTTAGCTGCAGTATGTTGTGAAATCTAGCAGCAAACTTTGCTTTCTTCTAACATCAGCATTTAGATTTCCAGGGAGGTCCTTGAGTCTCAGGCTTTCAAGGAAGTGTCTGGTCCTTTCAGAGAAGTCCTGAGTGTCTCCGACTTCAGTGACGCTGGCAGAGGGAACAGGAGGCTGGCCAAGCAATGGGAAAGCTGCAGAAATCAGCAGGCAGTGCTTTGCAACGTTTTGATACTTCTGACTATTTTTAGTGTTGAAAACCCAGCATTTGCTTCATGTGCATCTGCACGCACACCTTCGCGTTAAACATTTTTGGTCATTAAGTGTTCAGCTGAAGCCACGTTGAACCCCCTCTTTTCAGCTAAGAGCCAGCTTCATGCTGCAGCCCTGCTAGTGGCTGTGCAATTAGCTGGAGAAGTCGCTTCTCACTCCTGTGCCTGATTCAGTCTCCTATTTCCATAGTAATGGCTGTTGGCATTGCTGTTTCAAATGGTAAAGGTTTTGTCGGTTATTTTCTGTAAGTTTTCCTTGGCAATCAGGAGAGAAGAAGTTGCTGTATCTGAGCCTTGGTAACATTTACATCTGCTTTTAAGCCTGGAGGAGTGCCAAGGAAAATATGTGGCTTGAAGAAGCACAAGCTTCATGAGAAAGCTTTGTTCTGATGCGATTCATTTTAGGAATATGTTGTTTGTTTGAAACGTTTCTGCTGAGCTGTGCATTAGCTGGTCAGGTGTGGCCTCGTGGCTCATATACGGCCTCTGCGCTCTCGTGTCCTGAACCCATCCTGGCAAAACAATTCTGGGGAAGTTGTTGTAGAAAACCCCTCTTCTCCAGGGAGCAGAGTATCACACAGACCCCTGCTGCATCTCAGCAGAGCTGGGCTGAAGCAAGCTGCCAGCTCAGCCCAGCAAACACATACGTGTCAGAGGAAGCGCTCTCATGAGTAAACTCCCTGACTTCACGTAAAGCGCTCTTGGCTAAGCGCTAGCAAGCTGTAGTGTTGCTAGATCACAGAGCAGCGAAGGGCCTGCCTCTGCTCCCACTTAAGTCAATAACACCGTTCCCTTTGGGTTCGTTGGGAACAGGACCAAGCGTATGGCTGGTAGTTAAAACACATAATAGCTGCATTCATTGAAGTGTGGTCGCTAATAGACAGGCAGAGAGGGAGTCTTTTCTAGCAGATTTCTGCATGGCACAGTTGATTGTTTCATCTGCGTCTGTGGGACAATGGCGGGGGCTCGGTCGTGGGGCTGATAGCGGCTTGACCATTGCTGTCGAGAGTTGGCTGCTTGATAACCTGGCTCCTGGTCTTTCCTCCTCCCCGAGGAGCTAACGCTGATTGCAACCAAAGGGGGCACAGGCTTTCCACACCAGGCTTATCTCCAGGCTAGGAGGAAGCTTATGAAAAACAGCAGGCCCTCAAAATGTTCCCCTCCTCCTCTGTTACTGAGGAAGCCTGCAAAGTCTGGACGTTGAAAATACCTGGCAACAATCAGTGAGTAAGAAATACAGTAGGAAAACCATGGTCCTGTTCCAACCTGGATGGGTTTGTCTGCAAACCAGCGAGCTGGACCAGCCCTCTGCCTGCTTTACAGGCTTCACTTTGTTGGTAAGTCTTCTACATTTTGCACACTTTGAAGCCTACTGCAAGACCAATATCAGAAAGCAACGTGAGATGGTGATGCAAGTGCGTTGAAATTCCCAAAGTGTATTGTCCCTGAGCACATGAATTGCAATATGAGCACTTGAGCAGTCTTGAAAAGCAATGCTACAGGCTATCAAAGTCCATAATTAGTGGATTAAATTCTTTGGTCCTTACATAGTTATAGCTAATGTTATCCAAGCATCATGTATGCACAAGAACATTCCTCACTTGTCTTGTCTTTGCACAACTAAAGAATGTTTTTTCTACTTAATTCTGACCTTTCTGCAGCCATAAGAGAGTGCAAAAGACAAGATTTGACTCCATGTCTGTACTGTCCAGATTGCTCTTGATGTTAGACTTCTGCAGGAGCTAGGGCTGAAGGTTTGTTCCATTTCATAACTCTTGTGATATCTTTGGGGTTGCAGAATAGGTATTGCAGTATATTACAAATCAATTTTGATACCCTGGGAGCAGCAGTCAGTTCTTTTCCTAGTGCTTCAGGGAAAATATGTTTTATTGCCACCTCCTAAGCAAAATCATCTGCAAATTGCTTAAGAAGTAGAAAAAAATGATATTTTGGGTTACAAGAGAAGCCTCCAAAAATAGAAAACTGAAGAATATTTGAAGGGTTTTTTTCTATCCTGTATGTGCAAATCCGTACACACATAAAGTATCTGTGTGCATATATATGTGTGCACATATACATAGACATATATGTAATGAGCTATAAGACTTAGGACACTAATTCTTTCACTTCTACTTATGACTGACTTCTCAAAAAATCCTTCAGGTGCCTGTTGAGTAAAAGCTTTTGGAAACATGAGGTCAGGTGCAGAAGCCCATCTTGTCGACCTTCTGTTGTGCACAGTTAGCTTCTGAACTGAATTGCCCATCGCAGCTCTGAAATCTGGCTCCATGCTGCTGCCATTCCTGTGAGCTGCAGTTGTCACTGCTGCTGAGTATTTCTCAGGCATCTGAGCTTTTGCTATCCAGCTATTCTTTTGGAAGACTGAAGCAACTGGTAAAGATGATCTCTTCACTATTAGTTGGCTTTTGTTTTTTCCCCTATGATAACCTTCCTTCAAGTCCAAGTTCGATGGGGCTTTGAGCAACCTAGTCTAGTGGAAGATGTCCCTGCCCATGGCAGGAGGGTTGGAACTAGATGATCTTCAAGGTCCCTTCCAACTCTAACCATTCTATGATTCTATAACTCTTGTGTTTCACCGTGCTGCAGGCTGCGCTTGGACTCAGCTATTCACTTGAGGGCTTTCATGTCAGAGCATCTGCATAAGCCATTAACTTCTCCAGGTATCTTCTCCTTATAGTAATATGTCTATGGGTCAGTGGTACTGGGAGGTTCAAATGTGCTTCTCAATCTAAAATGACTGTGTGAAACTGTCATGTAGAAAGAGGTTAGCAGAGAAACTGGTCCTGATGTTTTTCAATTACGCACACTCTTGTTTGTTTTCTTTCTTCTGAGAAATTTCCCCGACTCAACTGTTAACTGTTGCGCAAGATGATACAGAGCTGTCCCTTGGGCCCTAGCAGTCAAAGGCTCGAACTTCCTGAAGTTGCTAGAATTGATGCAACGCAAATTCAGGTTTTGCAGAAAGATATAATTATGAGTCCAAGCTCTAGCTAGATGTACTTCACCCAGGCACTGCACAAAGGCTTTTTGAAAGGGGCCCTGGAAGGGCCGCCAGCGATGGAGATGACTGCTCTACTCCAGTCCCTGAGTTCCTAGGTAACTTTGAAAGAGTTCTCAGGGATTTTTGCTTATTTTTTCTTCCGCATAGAGAGTATGTTAGGATGAGGAAAGACTTCATTGCAAAGGAAAAAGAAGCAAAACTGATTCCAGGGCAGAAAGTGCCATCAGCCATAGGGAGACTATGCTTTTTGCATCAGTGGACAAACACAGCATCAATGGCTGCTTAAAAAAACTTTCCAGGAATTCTCCCACTGTTTCCAGAATCCCAGGCTGGACCTTCACAGGGCAGACAAGCATCATGACAGTCTATTTAAACCATAGACTCATAATTGGATGTACTCTGTCAGATCACCACTTGGTAGGAAACTGCAAACCTCCATTGTTGCCAGACAAACTGCTGGTTTCTGCCCTATTCGGCACATAGCTAGTATTGTAGAGATAAAGGTGACCATCACCTTTGCAGAGGGTTTAGGCTTACCGTTTTGCAATCCAATATCCCAATTATTTCACACTATTTCAATGGTAAACTAAAGTTCTAAAGAGGAACCAGCACTGCTGAAGACAAGGAAAGGTTTGCTGGAAGGATGCGCTAATGCGAAAACATCTTCTTGCAGTATTGTAGTAGCTACTTTACAAGTCCAGAGGTAGCTGCAACTCTCAGCTGAGTTGGTGCATGTTTGCTGGCAGAGTCAGATCTGTGTGACAGGACTCCAGAACCCCCAGTCGAAGGAGGGGCTCTGCGTGGGGCTGCTCCCTGCCAAGGATTCAGCACAGCTGGGGGATTGGGGTCCTTTGTGACAAGTGCAAGTGCGTATGTGTATATACATTTATTCTATTTGGGGAACATACTGAAAAAATAGAAGCTTTCTCATGATGCTGTAGCACAGTTAGCAAGCATTTTAAAGTTTCAGACTTAGAGTATGGCTGTGAAACTACCTGGTGGTGTAATTAGAATGAAAGAAATCTTGAGAAAAAGAGAAATGAGAGGAAGGCTAAATATAACATGCCCATAAAAAAAAAAAATGAGCAAAGATGAATTTTGGAAGAAGAGGGGAAAAGGTGACTGTGGGTGTGAGAGAGGAGTTTCTCTAAAACTGAAATGGTGCAAATGAATAGTAAAAGCCCCAGATTTGACTGCCATGGAAAAGCGTATCTAAATACCTTACTTTGCCCCAATATGATTTAAGTATAGAAAAAAATGAGAGGAGATGATGAAATGAGTAATGTGCTCACTAAACTTATATATATATGAGGAGAGAGTGTATCTGAGCAGTAAGCTCAAGTCAGAGTAGCCCGTCTGTTTGTCTGTATTGACCTGCAGTGAGATGGCTGCACTGTGTGGAGGTAGGAGGTTTCGGTGGCCCAGCTCCACTGGTGCAGGACCCTCAAATAACCCTGGGATTAATTTCCATGCTCTATTGCCATGTTTTCTAAGGAGCGAGGAAAGGACTTCAGTGCTATGGCTGTGTGGAGAGAGCTCCTGTATGGAGCCCCCAAAAACCACAGAAATATGGTAAAAAAGAAGGGGGTGGGAAGTGCTCTTTGAGCAAATATAGTCACGTCACCTGAACTTAGTGAGAAATTTTCATACTGGTTTTAAGTCTCATGCAGTGTAATGGGGCATTCAATAAAAGTGAGAAAAATCAGAAAATACTATCAATTGGCTCTTCCCCAATTAGAAATTACCCAGAAAAACTACTCCTAGAATGAGTAAGGCAGAGGAGGATTTATAAAAGCTCATTTTCAAGTTGATATGATTGAAGAATAAAACAGGAAATCCCCTTACTTTGCAACTTTCGAAAGATGGCATTCAAATTACATTTAGGATATGATCCAAATGCCATGAAAAAATTTACCATCAGCTTCGATGGATGTTCTAAAACAGGATGTGTTAAATCAGGGGAAATAATAACAGTCGCAAGTAAATTAACAGAAGATTCACAACACATTATGAATCACTGTATTAAAAAATCAATTAGAGTCAGCTATTTAAATAGAGGCAGAGTAGTAGCAAAAAAAAATTTGAACTAAAAAAAATAGAACATCTGCTGAAGTTTCCAAAGCTATATTTAATATTAACTTGGGAAAAGCACCTGGACTGAATGGTGTCTCATCAAAAATTTGTAAGTGTTTCCAGACCAAAATCACTTGGGTACTTTAAAAAAAAAATCATCTGCTCAACTAAAAGAGAAAACTCCTCTCTAAACCCTTCCCTACTGCTGAATTTTGTGGGGAATGTCACCATCTTAAACCAGAGAAGCAAAAAAATTGAAATGTTTCTGTATGATGCAGTTTTTTGTTGATTGTTAAGATCTAATACCAGGGTCTCTGCCCTGCTGGCTGCTGCACCCAAGCTGCACCTTCTGCCCCATTTAACTGGTTTGCTGGAAGAGCAGCCTTGTACAATTAGCTAACAGTGGGGTAGACTTTATTGTTACAAAGAATATTTTGGATTCAAGTACTCAGCACAGAGGAGAGTATGAAAAGTGAGCAAACTTTTGATAGAGATACCAGACTTCCTTCCAAGAAATGTACAAATGAGTGGACCATTTCTTCGGTTGAATATTCAGGAAAAAATTCTGCTTTTGAAATTTGAAGCAAACTTACTGTCTTCTTTTATTTTAGTCAGGAAGGTAGTAGGAGACAGGGCTGTCTATGTCTGATCATGTGAGCTGTGACCCTAAAAACGTTTGGTCAGCCAGCTAGAGATCAGCCAGCCATATACCTGATGTTTCAGTGGCTATAGTTATGGTTTCTCTGATGATGAAATCTAGATTTCTGCAACAACCAACATAATTTCTGTGCTGCCAGTTAAGACCTTGTTTCAGGAAGGAGCTGGCAGATGCTGATGACACCAAACAAGGCTGTATCATGCTTTCTGTTGTGCATGGTCCCCTGAGAAATGCAGGCCACTGCCTCCCTGTGCCTAATTTCTGAAAAATGTTTGTGTTCAGAAGGTTGTCTGAAGACAGATATAAGTTTCTTATGAAAAACTTTCATTGAGGGTAAGCACCACTGCAGAGGGAAAACCCCACACCTTGCTATACTAAAATGATTGCAAGGATTCTTCTTTAAGATGTCTAAGTAGGAATATTTCTTATAACATGGAAAAGACGTCTAGATTTTACATTGCTGCTGCAAAATGAATGTCTTAGAGTGGGAGAACTTACCTTTGGTTATTCTTGATACAGACAGCTAGAGTAAGTTAGCATAGATCCATGTACATGCAGTGCGGCTGCACTGATTTCTACCTGTTCAGGCCTTAAACCTGTTTATTCAGGAATGAATGTACTAGCTGCAGGGACGATTATTCTAGCTACATCCTTACTTGAGATTACCCTACTTTTAAGTACAAGCAGACATTTCTGTGTATCTTTTTCTTTTGCTTTACAGACTTTTATTTATATTATGTATCTGTATCTCACATGCCAATGGAAATCAGGAAAGGAAATTAATTTGTATGAATGGACTTCATAAATTTCACGATTTACCCATAATGAAATCCTGGTTTGCAGAATGAGAAATAATAGGGCTTTTCCAAAATATCTTAATCCTTGGCTATGATTAGTGGCAGAAAATGAACCATTCTTTCCTATGTGTCTAAAGTCCAAGTTATGCTCCATGTAGCTGTGTGATATTCTTTCCAGTCTCATGTCAGTAAATAATTGCAGTGCTGCTCTTTAGTCTGTCTCTGACCTTCGCTATGCTCGCCTTTCGTGAACAAAAGCTGAGAATCATGACAGATTGATCTCCTTCTGTGATCTGATCTCGTCTAGTGTGAAAGGAAAGTTCATTAATCCTACTCGCAAATTCCTTAACCAGTTTACCATAAATGTTCTAGTCTATAAGCATATGTAATACAGCACAGCCATAACAGTGCTTAAAACAGGATTAGGCAGAACCTCATATTTTCTAACTACTTCTATTTGCGGAAATACAAATTCACTTTCTTTATCTTGTCAAGGGTGATTTTTTTGTAAAAAAATTATTTTAACTAGTTTAGGTTTTATGAGTTTAGGCTAGAATATTGTCTAGTCTGTTTAAACTTGGCCACTTTGTGTAATTGTAGTTGTTATTACCTGGACACGAACCAAAGATGATTCGTGTTTTAAGGAGCGTATTTTGGGGATAGGGAGCACTAAGCTGCTTAACATCATCTTGTTTTAACAATTAAAAATTGACAGCTGGGCTGTGTACTCAAGCAAAGCAAGGATTTTTAGGCCTAGAGAACTGGTTTAGAATCTCAAAAAGAAAAACCACATGCTACTAAAACCCTGTGTATGGTTTTCCACTATTCCCTAGAAAGCAGTTAGGGCTCTAAGATCGAACTCTACCCACACGCATATACATTAAAGCCAACACATTGAAGTAAACACAGAAATGTGGTTGTCCTCTGTCAGTGGTAGGAATCATAAGTAAGTCTGCTGACATCAGAGAAGTTGTGTATGCAGCAAAATTCAGGTGAAATAAGACAATGGATCTACTTGCCTTTTTTGCATATCAACATAAAAGCCTTTCAAATAATCTTTAGGGAATAATGAGAAAACTAGAGTGTTTACAATGCAGTGACTGATTCTTTCCTGCCAAGCCATCAGGCCTGTACCTTGTGCATTTGTAGACCACCTTTACATATCTCCCTGATAAAGACTTGATGTAAAGGCCGTTAAAGTGAACAGGCATTCTTCAGTTGTCTTCTGTGCTCTTTGGATCAGGCTCCAACTTACAATCACGAGAACCTATCGCTTTAATGCTCTTAAAAAAAGTCCTATGTTAAAAAAATAGTGTATGAAAATCTAATACTGGATGAAAAATTAAGGGCCCAAAAGTTGATGCAGACACAAGTTATAGTTCCCAAAGTAACTGTAAAAGATTATATTACATTAATATGTAAAGGTTAATGACACATGCAATAATCTGAAATACTGTCTGTATTGTACATGTAGTGTGACTGACTTGCAGGGTTTTAAGAGCCCTCACTTTGGTTGTTCGGGGTTGCTGATATTTAAAGCAATGTTTGTGTTGGTTACAAGGCCTAGGCCAAAGACATCTCAAGGAGCCCTACGTTCTTGCACATTGAATAGTGGATAAGTATATTTTGGGTGAATGCACCATGCCTGTTTCTGTCCCCCTTTATGCCAGGAGGAAAGAGAAATTTCTTTCCTGGTGTAGTTGTTGTACAGGTATGTAAGGTCCCTTTGTGCCATTTTGGAGGTCTCTTGAGTTGCTGTACTCTTTCATATGGTCTGTAACGAGACAGTGACAACACTGCACCATGCATTCTCCATGGAAAACAGGATAATTTCAACAATTTTCCATTTTCTGTAATGTTTTTCTCTGAAGTGGGGGCTGTTCTTTATGTGTGCAAAGCTTTCTGTTGCAGTTCTCCATAGATAGCCATGACAAAGAGAAAGCATGAAAGCTTCTAGGGCAGAACATTCATCCTTACTTATCTGGCCCTCAGAGACATTAGCTAATCGAGGCACGATACTCCATACAATAGGACAAGTGCTGTAAAGCTACCTCTGTTATCCCAGCGAACATGGAGACTTATCATTCCCATGGCCATTTTACAGGATTTGTTTTCTTCTGACAACAACATCCACAGCCTATGGTGCTATCGACTCCAACAATGAATCTGATGTTGGCTCTGTGTGTTATCGGCTCCCTAATAACTGTCTTTTTTTTTTTTCTTTTTTTTTTTCTTTCCCACCCCATTTGTGAGAATTTGTCCCCTGGAGCTCTTCTCTATCAGGCCCCTGCAGCTGCTGTTATTTTAGATATGGCAGGAAGTAGGTACCGGAAAACAGCGAGAGCTTGCAGTGCTCAGAAAAATCTAGAAATTCCTCTGATTTACCCCAGGCTCTTGCTCCAATCAAAGCCAGTTGCAAAAAGGAAAAAAAAAAAAAAAAAAGGGAGAGGGGGAACGTTGGCGGGGGTGGGGGAAAGGCCCAACCTGTCAACTGTGTCTGGGCTGCGTGTGTCTGGAACGAGAGTTTCAGCCTCCTGCGGGATACCGGGAGACGCTCGGTATGGCCATGTGAGCCAGGGAGCACTTGGGTGGGCACGGCCTTTTATGCCGCTGGGGCGGCAGAGCTGGGGTTGGCATGTGGGCAGCACTGTGCCGGCAGGTGCTGCTACCGGCACCCTCCCTTGCCAACCGAGGAACCCCCTCTCGCCTTCCTGGGGACCTGTGTTTCTAAAAGCTCATCCCTTTTTTACGGTCTCCCCTCTTGTGTCTCTTGTATGCCTAAAGCAGATCAGCTTACCCAGCCGTCCAGCGGGCTCTCATAAATGCTTTTAGCAGCACTTAGCAAAGGTACTGGTGGAAAGTCACTCGAGCAAAAATCTTGCATCACTACTACTACTACTAGTGCCGCTGCTGCTATTATTATTATTTTTTTTTTATTTTATTTTATTTTTAAAGCTCATAGGGGATACTTCTTAATCTCCTAAGGAAAGACATTTTTAGCCACTTTGAATACCTTTTAAATCAGGCTAACTCTGGAGGTGACTTCTAAACGAAAAGAAAAAAAGAAGAAACAATAAGAAAAACACCTCCAAACCTCTCAGTTCAGCAAGCGGTTTAGAAAAAAAGACACCACCACCCCCATACACAAAGACATACACGGAAAAGATTCTACCTTTAGAACTGATTTTAATAAAGAAATCTCCCTCTTTGACACAGCAGATAAGGAGGAAGATGTCCGCCCACAGACATCTCACACCATTAGCAATCTAGTTAACATCTGTAAATGTTTTAGGGAAAGAAATTACACTTTGAGACATTTCTTTTTTAATTACAGGCTCCAGATGAGATTTGTTAGAGCAGGGAAATGTATCCCATAGCGACTGATGTCAATAGCAAGCAGTCCCTAAAGCCAGCCAGGATTGGGAAAGCCATGCTGTTTGCTGCTCTTGGCACTGCTCCCTGCTTTCACAATGTCAAACTTAGAACCGCCTTTATATGCACTTTCCATTTTTTTTTCCACAGTAGCTGTTGCCAGCAAGCTGTAAACTACCGTATATCACTCAGATTTAAGAACCTAAACTTTAAAACAAATTAAACTCTTGTTGACATTGTAATAAAAATCAGAATCGAACTGAACAGCTCAGTAAAACTGCACTTCAATTATTTTATGGATTTAAGATTGTTTTCTAGGATTCCCAGACTCCCAATACAGCAAAGTTATTTCCTCTTGGCAGATGTCTGGAAAAAAAAAATCATTGAATGGATAAAATTATGTGGCAGACACTAGGTTGAAGCCTAAAGGGAGGAAATGGTGTCTCCCCAGCACCTGTAAATATTTGCTCTGTGTCTTGACCAGAAGAGCCTTTTCGTCCATACTTTGAAAAAAAATTTCAAGGTATTTATTTTGTGAGTTTTTAAGAAAATAGAATTTTCATCCATCAAAACTCAGTTCCTAACTAGGTGTTTATGTGGTTTTGAACAAGAACAGCAAATACGGGTCTGACCCACCCTTCAGAACCACGTCCAAATGCAGGTAAATGCATGCAGCGCGTGAGTGCTCCCAGTTGCTGGCCTCTGCTTATCTTGCATCTCCCTACTTAGCAGTTAATGTTGGGTATTCTTTTTATAATTCTCTTTTTTTTTTTTTTTTTTCCCTATTCTGTAAAATGGAAACAGAGGTTTCCATCCCAATAACTGCCAGGTTTCCATTCTTTATAATGTTTCCTCTCAAAACAGTTTGGAATGAAAGTATTTCAGAAATGTGTGTAGACGGAAGCTACTGGAGATAATAATTTGTTTCATGTAACTGTGTTTTACAAAAGGTGTGGTGCAGGAGAAGGGCTGTTGCATGGGGCAAACAACAATTAGCTTGTGCAGCCTTTCACCAAAACCTTTGTTGCACTTAACTTATTTTCTTTCATCGCATCAGTGAAGTGTCCTTTATGTCCCTAAGACCCCAGCCTGAAAAGTGTTCTGTTCTTCAGTGAGAGCTGAGAACGCTTGCTGGGTTGTGTTCATAGCTCCTGCCACAAGGATGCTTCTGAAGATTGAGCCAGGTGTTGCACATCTGCATGCCCACAGCTAGGTCCTGGGGTCTGCATGTTCTGGCTGATCTCCCTGGGGAGTGGGGAGCCTCCTGTCCCTCCGAGCAATGTGTAGTCGCGTGGATTGTCCAAAGCTGCTGTGTTAGGCTCCATGCATTCACCTCCTGATCTGAATTGGCTGACTTGACCAGACTGAATCTCATGTAAGCAGCCAGTTTTCTTCATTGTAGCATTAATAAATTTTTTAAAGCTGCTCTTGAATTACTGTAAAGTTCTTCCACTCATTTTGTTGCCTGGAGCACCTCTCAGAGTGCAGGCCAAATTCCTGCTGTAGTTTGGATGTGATGCCAGATCACAGCCCAGGCCATGGAAGCACCCTGTCATTCCTCAGCTATCGAGAAGCGAGGTTTTGGAGTCCAAGTACTCAAAAAGAGGCAAAAAAGAAGTCTGTCGCACGCTGCAAGTGGTTGTTTGGAAAGTGTAATGCAAACATTTTGAATAAAGTTTCAGGTCCTTAAGTGTGCTTGAGAGATGAGACTTGTACTCCTGCATTTCTCAAGTGCCTTTTTCCTAGTTCTCTAGTGCTGGCCGCAGGTTTGCCGTGCTTCATTCTTGGGGCAGAATAAATTTCCTCTCTCGTGGAGGCCACTGAGCTTCAGCACAGTTCTTGCGTCAAGCATTGAGCTGCAAGGGAGAAGGTTTCTTCATCCTTGGGAGCTCAGCTGTGATTCTTACTGAATTTTTGCAGCCCTATCTGGTGTTTTTTCTGTTGATGTTGCTCTGTCAGGCCTGCCTAAGGAGCCTTTCTGCAGCTTAACACAGCATGTGGGAAAAGGGAAAAGAGGAAAAGACATTTTGCCGTGTTTGCAGCTCTGTCTCACTGGGACCATGTACAAATAAAAGTATTCTTCCAGCTGCTCTAATTTGAGATGCTTGCTATAGGCAGTTTTAGCATCCAAGGAGTACTGGAGTCCAGCAACTGTCTGGACACCGTGGTTTTCACAGCTTCGTCTTCTGGGAGGGGGAGAGCACCAAATGACACCCTGCTGGTGGTTTCCCCACCATAGCCCAGCTTGCATTGATATGTCTCCAGTGTGGCTCCACTAAATCAGCCTTTGGATCAAACCTTCCCAGCCAAACTGGATGGGAATTTTGCCATGAAAAGTTCTTTACCTAGTGTAGTTAGTGTGGTGTAAACCAATGCAAGAGTATCATTAACCACTGCCAGTGCTCTTTTCCAAGGAGCCATGGCAGAGAGGGCATGCATTCCTTTTTGATCTGCAGCGTTCTTCAGCAACAGATGCTTCTGTGGTTAAGATAAAATCCCGTGGCATTACGTACAGCTCGCATTATGGTGGTGGCCAGGTCATCATGCCACAAGCAAATTTATCGCATAACAATTTGCCTGCATCATTTTTTTTTGGCAAGCTATTTGCAGCCACCAATGCAGATTCCCAGAGCTAGCCGCGCTTCTGTGACCACTGCTGAAGATCAGCAGCCATATTTCGTCACGTAAGGATTTCCCCCAGCTACCACAACCTTTCCCAGCCTAGCCACCAGCAGGCTCATAGGTGGATTTCTTTTCCCTTATCAAACAAATTAAAAATTTTATTAGCCCCACCCAGCCTTTCTCTTCCATCAAGCAGTACATGGCCACTCACTGAGTCATCTCATGGCCATCATTTTATCTGCCTGAACAAAACCCCTGTGAATTAAGGGTTAGCAAACAAAGCTCAGCCTTCACCACAGCTTGGGTGGGAATGTGGCCCAATAGTGGTCACCCCTCAAAGCAGCACATAGGCACATTGTGTATTGTATACGCAGCAGCATCCTAGTGTTGTCCCTGCCTTGGTGCCCTCTTTGCTAGATGATGTGAATAATAACATTGCTTTTTTTCTGTTTAGCACGCACTTTGAGGTTTTCTGATGAAAAGGGCTGTAAAGGAAAAAGGTGGTGATGATGGTGATGGTAATAGGGCAAGTAGTGTCCATTAAAAAAACAAACAAACAAACAAAAACCCCTCCTTGCTCAGAAAAAGATCAGATAGACCCTGTTTTAACCTATGACCAGAACACATTTAATGTTAAGGCCCAATGTTACTCCTACTGAAGTCCATCAGACTTTGAGGTTGGTTGAGTGGAAGAGCTGAGTCTCTTCGCCATTCTCTGCTGTGGAAAGAAAAGGGCACTCAGCAAATACTCCTGGGTGGCCAAAGGTACTTCTTTCTTCCATTCATTATTTCTTTGCTTTATTTGATATGCCCAGCTGCACACGAGCTGGTTTTTTACAAACAGCAGCGCAAGGTGGCTCATTTTGGAGGATTCCAGATGATCACTAGGGGCCACACTATTATTACATAAAGTCAATTAAAGAGCATACGTGCACATCCCATTGATTTGATTTAGAACTAACAAAAGCTTCAGTAATGTGCAATTGCAAGAAACTTAATGACCCCTTTATATTGAATGCAACTTCTGTGGCACCTAATATGCTTTGATGAATTGCTCATTATGTGCAATGTTGGAAAAGCTTCTAAAAAGATTAATAATTGTATAATCAATAGAGAAATTCGGTCTTACTTGGCTTTTTTTAAACTCTGAAATCAGTAAGTCATAGAGATTATGGATCGTCTCTTGCTCCCCTTTTTCCTTCTGTACCCCAGAAATATTTTTCTGTAAAGCTAATCTGTCGCTTTTCCAGCATGTGGAGAAACTCCTTCTTGCATTATGTGGAGAGGTCTGGCCTGATACAGATTGCTATATGAGGTCCAAAAGGCTGGCAGAAATCGTCAGTGCTGGGCTGGATGCATGCACATGGGATGCTCCTTTGGCAGGTCAGGAGGTCCCCAAGTAGCAGCCTCCAGCATTGGGCTCAAAACTTTGCAGCATGGTCCAGACCCACTCCCCCTCTCCAACTCACTGCTTGTAAGCTTTGGGAGCTGCCAACCCTTGGGGGTGTGCGATGGGCTTTAACCTTGCTCTTCTAGGCATGGGATTCTTTGAGAGCCTCGTGTCTCAAGTGTTGCCCACGCTGCAGTTGACTGCCAGTTGTGAGGTACAGCAAACCTTGTGGGATGGGATCAGAAATACAAGCGTAAAGGAAAAAAGGAAGTTTCATATCTGTTACATTCAGGGTTTAATAAATACTACCAGGAACATCTGGAGGCTAAAAAATAGGCAAATGCAGAATTGCTTTAAATTTGTTTCAGTTTTGAATCCACTCTTGTGATGCTTCAGGGCATGATTCATGAGTTTTGAATGCTGGGGTCTGACAGCACTATTTAACTGTTAGGCGCTAAACTGGACAGAAAAACTAGGATCAGTTTGTATTGCTGTATTTCTTATGGTGGGCCAAATTTCTCCTGTCTCAGCAAAGCAGTGCATGCTCTTCCTTATTCCTTCCTGACTGGTACCCACAGAGCTTCCAGCAGTACTGACCTTGAGTTTTGGCTGCCTTAGGTAGCATTTGCCTAGTTCTTCTGTCATGTGGAAATTTTGTGTAAAACATAAAATATGTCTGTTTTGTTTCCCTTACAGATGCTCTTAGGAACGTAAACACATAATTTTGGTTAAAATGTGGTTTATGTGTCCGTTGCCCAGCCCTACCCTCACATGTGTGTGTATGTGTGTGTCAAACGTGGCTTGCATCATCCCGGGGCAGATCCTGCAGCCTCTGTGCAGCCCAAACCCCAGCCGCTCCAGGCAAGGTTGGCCTCAGTGAAGGCTACTGAAAATTCCTGTTGACTCTCTGATTCTTTGATATAAAAGGTAAACCAGGTTGAGTGCAGCCGCCCTCAGATTGAGAGTAAAAATGAGCTAAAGTTTAGACCCCAGCGTGTTGAGAATCACTGCACTAATTCCCAGCAGCCAGGGAATTCATCCTCAAGCGTCTGCAGAGCAAGAGGCACAGGGCGTTCCCAGGGCTACATGTGGGAGGGATGAAAAAATCCAAACCCAGGAGTTCTGGTACGATAGGATGGGAAGCATTTAGTCTGGGAACCTAGTCAAGAGCCCCAGTTAAGTTACTGCCACACGATGCTGTCATTGCACTACAGCAAGGAACCTTTCCCATTAGCCCTCTGCAGTGCAGCCACTGTGCGAGATTTTGTGTTACTCGGAGTTGTTGACTTAAATAAGGCAGAGGGTAGAGCAGGTAGGAAAATGACTGTTAATGGCTGTCATGCACAACAATACCATCCATCGTGCCAAGCCAACGTTCGTATGGGAGGATCATGTTTTATTAAAACCTGCTACTTGTTGTCACTCACTTGCTCCACTGTCCTATTCTCCGTCTCCAAAAATAGCATGCCCTGTGGTGGTGGCTTATTATGATTAAACAGATAAAAATAAGTTTAAGGTTTAAACACATCCAGGACACCTGAGGTAATACAAGATCTGACTTCTTTATGGAACGTGTGAAGTTATATTTTCCATTGCTTCACAAGACTTGTTTTGTTTGGTTTTTTATTCAGTAAGCTTTATTGTGATCTATAGTTTCGCATTACAGGCTGGCACTTCAGGAATTTGTATCACTATTTTCTGATTATGTTTTTTATTCAAAGGACAAAACTTACTAGCTTTGAAAAATAATTTCTTTAAGTTTTATTCAGTGATTTAAATAATGATTCTCTATTGTTTGTTTCAGCTTTCATATATCAGAAAGGAGTGCTGTTTATTAGTAGGGAGGAAGTAGGTACCCTGATAAAAACTGTAGGATTTTACTCATGTGATGGAGTTTATACCAGGAGCTTCATTTCTTTACTTACTGTATATGTGTTTATATTTAGCCGTTTTTCTCTTTAAATAAAATCTGTACATGGAGATAAGGGAAAACATTTTTCCTTCCTGTATTTCTACTTCCTCTGCATTCACTTGCAACTTTGAATTCCTCCAGTGATGCTAATATGTGGCATTTCATCTGAAATGAAGGGCATACAAGAACACAGGAGCCTGATGGAGCAACATGTGGCATCGCTGGTGGAAAAATCCGAGGGCAGTAATTATAGACAGCAAAGTGAACGTCATACTACGAAGCATTACTACAGGTAGCGTGGTGTCAGCATCAAACTCATAGACTGACTCCAGAGTTATGTTTCCATATCCCTGTTCATATGCTGAATAGTGACAGTATGGTCAGAGCTGTACCCAGTGGAGAGGAAAACACAGTTCCCACTCCACCATGCTTGTGACCAGTGCGCTGTTGCTGACAGTGAAAATTCAGAGCACTTAGGGGGACGTCCACGCTGTGTAATGAGGTATGTGGGGAGATCCCTGACCTGGGAGTCGCTGTGGTTGCACCGACGTAAGGCTTGACCTGAGCTAGTGAATTCTGCTGAAAGGCAAAAATGATGAGCCAAACTGAGGCAGTTTTGCTTTCAGGTCTGCTGCTCTTTTCTGAAGATTGCTCAAATGGGACACCTAGCTGTGCAGTTTGACCAGTGTCAGACATGGTCCAAACATGGTGTCCAAATGTGGCACTGCATTGCTTGGGCAGTTACACCCATCTGAAAGATGAAACATTACTGTCTGAACACAGTAGAATCCAAGCATAATTTCACACCAGCTTTTCACACATACAGCTTGAAAGATGCAGCTGGTATTACTTGTATTTTCCATGACACGTGCACCAGTCAGAGCAGGTTGCTTTTGTTCCTTTTCAGTGAGAGAGCATTACGGCAGCTGAACCTCGTGCTTTGGTTCTGCTCCATCATAGAGATGATGGTCCCCAGCGGGTCACAGGTGGATGTGAAGTAACAAGCAAAGGTTGGTTAGTCAGCCGTGGAAAAAATCTTGATGTGACTCTGAAGGCCTAGATGTCTTGAGACACGCTGTGTGGCTCTTCCTATTGATAAGGAAACCAAAAACCATCCTGAAGGAACCGAGCTGATGCTGTCACTGTTGACACAGGAACAGGGAAACCTAAATGTCCAGACAATCACAAGGTGTCGGCTTTGTGCAAAACCTCTCAGTGCCCTTTTGCTTCAACTTTATCACATCCCTTAAAAAAGAGTGGAGGGGAGAGCCATGAAGCTCACTTGTGAAAGAGAAGCGTGCAGTCAGAAAGGGGCACAACAGTAAATACAACCCACAGCTCTGCTACTCAGTCTCCTTGTACAAACCTCTCTGAGCTGCTGCTGAAATGGGTTGAAGTCAATGGAAGGATGGTCATTATCTTCCATAGCCTTTGGTGTGTGATGTGTAAAGAGAAAACAACTTAATCAAGGCAGAAACTGGAGCCTTAATGTCACTGCTACCAAAGTGAACAGAGATGGGATATGTTTTCAAAGTGCCATCGTTCCATCCAAAAATTGTAAACTTTATAATTTTGGGTTTGACCATAGCTATCAGCTCACCTTTCATTTTTTTCAGACCCTTGGGAACATTTGCCTTTAGGCGTATGGAGTCTTCCAAGCTCATGTATTTGTAGCCCCAAAGATCTCTCTAGTTGTGGAAACCCCCTGCATGTGCCTGTTCCCCACTCCCTGCACCACTGACCTTGTAAATTCTTCAATCTGAGTTGGATTAATATCTGAGATGGAAGGCAGAACTTTATCTAAGAAGAACAGGTATTTTATTAAAACAAAAGGCCACAGTGTTACCCATATTTGTAGTCAGACAAGGAAAGCAGAAGTCCACAGGAATTTAAAGTTTTGCCAGTTGATGGAATCCATGTACAACCACCAAATGTTAAAAATATTCCATTTCCTATGAAGTTCACATCTATATATGGAACCCACATTTGTTCAGATATATCTGGTTGTCCTGTTCCGTGCAGGAACCCAAACTGTTGCATCGGTAAGACACTGATTTTGCTAATTAGGAAAGCAAAAATTTCCATTGCAAGTGCATTTTAAAGCAAAATTAAATACAAGAAGAAAAACCTCCTTATTAAACCAAAATGTGGTGTAACAGCTCACCACATCCTGCTACCGTGGCATCTGCTGTTTAGCAAAGGGAAGGTTCCTCTTTCAGATGCCTTGACAGGTAGAGAGGTCACGTGTTACCTGCATTTCTCAGCACTATTATTTTTTGACTTTCTATCAGTGGAAAAGCTGAAGGTGACAATGGAAAGTATCAGTTGAGGGAAGGCATTGTGGGGAACTGTAGGTGTTAGCTATGAAAGTGACAGTGGCCTCCCTCCCCAAAGTCAGCAGAAAAACAGTGAAAAAAAATCTGATGACAAAGGTGCTGTAAATCATTGTACTCAGCTGTTTGATCTGATTGGGATCAACCTGTTGCTTTAAGGGAAGTGTTGTGCTGATTAGACATTGAAAATTAAACATCTTGTATGTTTAATTCAGATCTGCTGCTAAGCTGTATGTAGGGCCTCCAGTAAGCCAGGTAATTCTTTGGGTCTCATCTGTCCTGTCTATAAAATGGGTCTTTTTGATTACTCAGGCTATGTTTTAAAAATTAGTGTAAAGCCTTTGCAACCTTTCTTTAAAAAATGTTGCGCTCGTTCAAAACTCAACTACTCCTGGAATGGTACTACAGACATGAATGGACGTGTATCCAAGCAGCAGTGGAATCAAAGGCCAGCATTTGCTTTAGGAATGAAACTCAAACCCAAGCCAAAATAGTGCTTGCACAGAATACTGCTGTTTTGTGGAGCACGCACAATGCTCTTGTAGTAACAGGTTTGTAAGCCAAAACTTGAGCATTCAAGACAGCAACCAGCTGACTCTCCACAAGTAGTTAATATTTTGTTAGAAATGTGGTAACTAAGAGAAAAATACCAGTTCTTTTCTCTACATGAGCAATATATCTTACCTCTCTGGGGAGTTCTGCAGTGGTCCTACAGGACCAAGTGGAGCCCTGAGGATGCCAAGGGAAAGGAGTGTGATGGATGGCAAAGGGGATGGTGAACAGGGAACAATCAGCTCGTTCACATGACACATGAATGAAACTATCAAGAAACAAATTCAACACGACAAAAAAGTACTTTTTCTACCAGCACATCCTTAAACTGTGGAACCTTGTTGCTGCAGGAAACCGTGAAGGCCAAAACAGGTTCAGAAGGTTATTGGAAAACTTCATGGAAGAAATTTCATCAAAGTTTGCTAGAAACAAGGATGCAAGCCTCCTCTTGCTCACAAAGCCCTCCAACAGAGTAAAGGTGTACTACAGAAAGCCTTACTGGAGGTGTGCTTGGTTCCTATGCTCTTTCCCAAAGATTTGGCTGCTGGCTGTTGTGGTAGATGTGACACTGGTACGGATGGACATACAGGATGCTTCAGCAGAGTCATACTTCAGTAAAATAATTTTTGATTTTCTGTTGGGAAGGACAATCTTGGGTCAACCTACAACACTAATATTTGATGTTTTCTTGCCAAAAATAAAAAAAAAAACAGGTTTGGGTCAAACAAAATATTCCAAAACATTCAATTTGATCCAAAATAAAACATTTCCTAACACACAACAAACACATTAATATGTTTTGGAGTGTTAAAATAAGCAAATTTTCCAGAAATTTGAAATTAAAAATGTTGATGCTAAAGATACTTGAAACTATTTGAGAAATGTACTCCATATTTTCATGTCATTTTGACTGACGCAAAACTGCATTTCCCCGCCAACAAGTGTTCCTTCAACATCTGTTTCTCAGACCTGGAGGGTGAGAGGAGTGTTTTCATGGGAGTGCTAGACCATGCAGCTGGAGGTAGCGGGGAACATTCTTCTAGCCAAACCTAGCTAGCATCACCCAGCACACTCCACGCATGCTTGCCACCTAGTTTCCCCTTGTTCCCACCTGCTGGAGGGTTTTCCTTCCAGTCTCAGGTGCCTCGGCGGGCAGCACAGGAAAGCCCACGCTCAGCACACTTCCCCTTTCAGCTCTCGTGTTTAGTGCTCTCTGCTAGCAGTCTGCCTCTACAAGATCGGCTGCTTTGCCGGATCACTTATTGCCCCACCTGGGCCTTCTGGGTGCACCCTTGTCCCTCTCTGTCATTTTTTTCCACTGCGTTACTGGGAATTTTTGTATTTTCGACCCTGCAGTGGGTAAAGGGGAACAAGTGACAGTGAAATAGAGAGACCTGTGTCTGAGCCATGCTGTCCATGGGCCACCATGGATGAGAGAGATGTTGAGCATCCTTTTGGCGTTTTTGGCCCTGTTTGATTGTGAGATCCTGTGGCAATGGGTGCACTTTTGTTGAAGTTCCATTGTCTCCTGAATCCATGCTGACATTGTCTAGTGACTGTTGTTGAACAGCTGTCAGATGTTGCTACAGGAGGACACCAGACTTGGCTGCTGCTCGTCAAGGCAGCAGAAGTCCACCTCTGTTAAGAAATTAACATATAATAAAAATGAGCAATAAAGCCAAAGGCCTAATCTGTATCCTGTTAGAGTTGATAACAAAATTGCAAGTGATTTCAGCTAGGGCCAGATTGGTTTGGCTGCTGGGAGCTGGAGAGAGTATGACCAAAGGACCATGGTGGTCTGATGGGCTTAGCCAAGGCAGGTGGGCTCCCAGATGAAAGTAAAAGTCATGTCACCTCTAGGGTATGCCATGCATCCTACGGCGCTTGAGTGACAGAGGGTTCAGCTGAGGGTACCTAGCGTGGCTGGAAAGGACAGCTTCTGAGTGCCTAAGCCAGTTTTGGAGATGGACCTTTGGTTCTCAGACCTTCACGTCATCAAGTTTCTTCCAAAATACTTTTACTAAGTGCTTTAATAGGGGAAAGCATGGGCTGGCGAGCTGAGGGATGTTACTTTTGAAAGTTTTATGGAATGAATCAAGCGAGAATACCTCAGCATGTGCTATAGCATTAGTCTGAGATTCAAGATACCTGAGTGCTAATCCTGACTGAGATTGGGAGCTCCTTCACTTTTCCACCTCCCTGTCCCCATCTGTGAAATATCAGTGATACTTAGGTTTACATTTTGCAGAAGCACTGAGAAGATTCATTATCTAATGTTTCTAAGCACTAACTAACTGTACAAACGCTGACAGTTGCCTTGAGTAGTATCTTAATTGCATTTGATGTAACAGAAACTTTAAGGGAAAGTTAGCAAAACCATGATGCTCTCTGGCCCATATGAGGATTTGTTTTCATTGTCACACCCAACACTAAGATATCACTGTGTGTTTTTGCTGTGTACCCAATGTTGCTCTGAGAAGTTTATCAAAGAAACTATCTTTACAAAAGCATCATGGAAAAATCATCCCACGGAATAAGTGTGCTGTTTGCTTTCAAGGCAGCAACTCAGTCCCAAAAACTGTCTGGAATCTTGCAGCGTGTAAATGGGTAGCACTTCTTGCTGTGTTCAGATGCATGCAGGGCAGTCTTTGCCACAGAGCAGGACTTGCTGCTTGAATTTGTTTCCGCTGTTTGGTAATATTAAAGATGAACTCCACGGTACTCTCAAGAGAAAGAACTGCTGTGTCTTCACATCTCATTTCCATACCACTCTTACTTTGCTGCCGTAAATAGGTAGTTACAAATACAACTGCTATTTCCTTTCTGAGTTATGGTGTGCATATCCATTGGTAGAAGTGGTTTCAGTGGCCAGGACCTGTGACACAAATCCTGACTGATTCATGCACTGCAATTACTAAATGGGCAATAGGTCTGCAGAAAAACAAAACAAAACAAAACAAACAAACAAAACAAACAACAACAACAAAAAAACCCCAAACAAACAAAAAAACAACTAGCTGCTTCAGGAAGTTGGTTTTAGACAGGCTTGGTCTTTTCCAGTAAACACGTGAAGTTATCTGGATGGCTGTGAACAGCAACCCATGAGGAAAGGAAAACACGGGTTTTTCCGTGGTGCTTCCATGACGTCAGCATGTGTTTCCCACTCCCAGCAATGTTAGGGAAACTCAGAAGCAGTGATAGCCCTACTGATGGCATTTTGTCTATCTTCATGTAAATCAGGTGGTAGCAGTGGCTGCAGGGAGGTGGAGTGGAAATAAAAGGGATGTTATGTAGTCCACTGTAGATGGCCTTTGCCAGTTTCAGTCATTTCCTGTCCATCTGCCAAAAATCACAAGCTGATAAATGGACATAACTGCAGTGTGGGAAACTATTGCTTGGTGATCTGCAGGGGAGGGGGAAAAGAATGAAAGAAGACTCGTGAATAAAGAAAACAACAGTTTGTCAGTGGAGATGCAGCCTGACTGGCTCATGCTGAGATAGCGAACCTTGTTTATTCTTTCCTCTGACTCTTGCCAAAGGTTTTAACTTGCTTGTCCCTCCCATCTGTCTGTGTAGATAGGAGCAAAGACTGCATGTCCATGTGCGTTGGTCACCATGAAAGGAGGGTATATATTTACATGTGCTACCAGCTCCAGGGAACGGGCAAGCATGCAGCAGTTTCTTCTCTTCTTCGTCTTTTTTTTTTTTCCTGGTATCATCCCACAGTGGAAAAAATCAGCACGTGAAGTTGTGTTCTATCTAGTCATTGCAGCTGCACATACACAGCTTCAGTGGCTGGCAGCTTTCTGCTATCAGTATCTACCATGGCTAACATAACTTTGCAAACGGCTCTTTTTATGGAAGGGGTAGATTATTCTAAGATTTCCTGTGGTTCTCTTTGCTTTACATTTCCAAGCCAGTTCTAGAGCAAATGAAATGTTTTATCTGTAACTGATTTGAAATGTTAAATGTGTTTGATGCAAACAAGGACTCAGGATGCTGCTGTTCTTGTGATGCCTGGTTTTACACTGTATTTAGCATGTTAATAACCTTGGTTAATCCCGCTGGTTTGCACTGCGATCAGCCTGTACAAGCTGTCTCATGATGTTATGCTTACTGTTCAGAGCTGTACAGAAGCTGTCAAGGAACGGATGCAAGTTTGGGGGGCTGTGTACTGAAGAGACCTGCCTGTAGCAGTAGGATGCTAATCAATTCCTTTTCTCTTGTCTTCTTTCTTTGCAGTAAATGAAATTATAAGGAATGACCTTTCCAGTACCAATGTCCAGTCATAGCTTTCAATATGGGCCTAGTATGAAATCCACACACACTTTTGACTTAGTTGGCGTGTCAGCTCAAATAGAGAGATACCGAATAAACTGAAGACGTTGCCTGGTACCACTCTGATCTTCCACCTTACTGAATGTCAGGAGCTGAAGATTTACCTCTAGCTTACAAAGAAGTAGCTCCTCAACTTCAACTGATGAAACAGCTTCTTTAAAGAAAATCATCTCAAAAGGAAGAGGAGGGAGTACGCTCCGAGACGGTGCATTTCATGGGACAAAACTAGGAAACTCAACAAAATCTGAGTGCTTCTTCCCAGTGCTGATCTTTTTGGCATGGCACCGCTGGAATACAGCCCTGGAAGTGCCTTATTTTACTAGGTTGTGGCATCAGGGCATTTTTAATAAGCTTTGAATTTGCTACCATTAAAAGTGTTGGTAGGTGCAGAAACTATAGAGCTTGCATTCTGGAGAGTGATATGGGAAAAAAGCGTAGGACTCTGCAGCAAAGTAGGGAGAGCAATCCCTACCCCAGTAAGATGCGTTTATGAATTCCAGAATTTCTTCAGCTTTTCCTCTGCTGTAATGTACAGCCTATTGCCTTATGCGCAGTGCATTTCAAAAGCCTCCTTATTTGTCATCATCTCAGCTTTCTTTTGCATATTGTCTTTATTATGTGCTAATGAATCATAGGGTTGTTATTAGTAGCATGTTAAGATTTTGATTTTAATCTGGCTTCAGTCATAGCACAAGTGAGTTGAATAGCACAAAATAAAAAAGGTTGATGGACAAAAAATTGAAATCTATCTTTTACATGATAGATGAATGTGTATGCATGTACATACATACTAGTATATATGCATATATTTATATATGACAAATAATATAGATGATTGCCTAGTGAGGGCACTGAATTTAGCAATAATTTCAATTTCTGAGAATGCATTTCAGATCCACAACAAATATTTCAGCTACTTCTTTTGAGGGTTTGTTGCACCTAAAGCAGGTATGCATTTTCTTTCCTCATGCAGTTAAGCAAGCACTTTAGATAGGCAAGAAGGATGCATACAAATACACGTTATTTACCAAATGACAAGATATGAGTTATAGTAACTGTAAATACCATTATGGAAGAGTGTAAAATATTTGTTCAGTTATAATGTTATTATTCCGCAGAAGCCTTATAACTCTCTGCTACATGTATGAAAAAGAATATTACCAAAAAAACCCACAAAAGTTTAATATGCAGCGCTGTATAGTGTGTTATCAGATTAGCTAATGTTTCTGGAGCTACAGGTAGGCATGTAGTGTAGCCTTTAACATTGTATTTTTTACAATCAACTGCTTATTATATAACTAGCAACAACCTATTATTTCATATAACCAAAAAAATAAAGCTAAAATAAAATAGCATGACTTAAATTAAAAATGTTTAACATATTGTGCCTTAGGAATCTGTGCCCCCTTCTGGAAATAGACCTGAACTACACCTCCGTGCTGGGGTCTTCCTTAACCCTAATGCAGTGAAGATTGAACAGGTTTCACAAAAAGGTGAAATCCTCCTAAGTGTTTTAAAACATTATTCTGTATAATTATGTCTTACATTCTTTAGAAAAAAAAATGGAAAGCCATATTTATCACATTTGCACATTACTGTGAAGACATGAGAATATAATATGGCTATATGTACATAATATGCTGTTATTGGTCCCTATAATAGTCTGTTATTCCTCACCTGTTTAATCCCAGTTATTTACCCTGTATTTAGCATTGTAGACGTTGCATGAAACATTTCTTATAGACTGCCATACGAAAAGTTAAAAAGCTTGACAGATGTCAGCTTGACTTGTAGCTAGAAAATAGATCCAATAAAGCAAAATGTTTTGCTGGAAGCTAGTCTTAGAGTGGTTCATTTTATGTTATCTTGACAAATCTTCCTTTCTCATATAAAATAAGCAATTTTACATTATGTGAATATATAAAAATATATATCTCCATCTCTTCTATTTGAAGCTGTTTGCATCCTGCTGCATCCTGCTCATACAACCATCTTAGTATGGAAGTACAGTCTCTTGTCAACAGACTCTTCTTCATTACCCCCTGCATTTAAAGATATTGCTGCCAAGGAGAGAAAATGATATATGATATAATTCTCAGATTTTATTCTCTCAGTATTTCAGAAATCTCAACAAAGTGTGCATGGAGGAATCTCTGGTGATGCCAAAGCATTTTTTTATTCATATACGTACATGCCTTGGATGAGGCTTTTACAATACAGGACAATACACACACACCCTCCACATTTCAGCAGTAATTTTAGCAAGGTTTTCAACTGTATGGTTTGAATATGTTGCACCTCCTTCATCCTTATTTTTATTTTCCTCTTTAAGCTATTTTGGAAAAAAAAACCAAAAAACAAAAAACAAAACCCAACAACCTGTTACTTTTAAGCCTGGATAATGGAAGATTATGCATCTCTTGTATATGTATTCGTAAAATAAAAATGAAAGCAGAAATATTTCCCGTATGAGACTGCTATCTTGTTTTTGTACGTGTGTTACGGTTGTTGCTGTCAGTGTATGAAAATGGTTTTCATCAACCCTTTCTGAAAACAAAGCAAAACCAAAAAGCCACAACGCTCTGAACTTGGAGCGTAGTCCTTATCGGTATGTTCAAAAAGACTTTTGCCAGGGATGATTCTGACTATTAAAAAGAGCCCTCTGGATGAATTTTAAGTGGTGAAACAAACTACCTTATTAATCATGCAACAAAGTACTTGCATCTGTATACATTGCTCAGACAACAGCTTCTTTTGCTCTCCCTGGAACTATTTCTGAAATGGGTGGGTTGCTAAGGGTAGGCTTTGGATCTGAGTCTTCAGTGCGGTACATACGAGACATTTTTGTTAGGCTGGAGGCTTTCATAGCCCTGCAAGGAGAGAGCTACCCACAGACTAGCAGAAGGAGATGGCTTTTCCATGAGCTGCATATATGTGATGGATCCATATATGTACAATGGATCGGATCTGTATGATGGGGCCTATTCCCTGAATCCCTCTGCTGCTTTGCCTCAAAGGAGAAGGGGCAACAGGAGGGTGTCAGCTTAGTCAAAGCTGGGCTCAACGCAGGTCTGGGTTTCTAGTCACCTCATCAGGTGGTGCATTTGTATGTACCAACATGTGACACCTGGTGGGCCAAATCACATAGAAATGCTGGAACAAAACAGTCGTCTTCAATTTTTCTAGACCAAAGGCAAGTTATGAAGTATATATGAAGCATGCCTACCACAGCCGTCAGGATTTAGGTAAGCATTTAAACACGTTTCAAAAATTCCTCCTCAAGAAGGAGACACAAATATGCATTTAAGGCTTTGTTCAGTGAAGACCTTTCTCTGCCTTGGGTTTGTCTTCCTGTGAGTACAGGGTGACACAACCTGCTCACTGTGTCACACCTGACTTCCCTGGGGTTGCTACCAAATCCCTTACAATTTAAGGAGAGGCAGATGCTCCAAGCCCATTGAAACCCCGATATGGCCCAGGTCCTTAGAGGTCAGTCAAAATACTCTTTCTCTGTTTCTCTGTCTGGAGGGTGGAAATAGTGATACTTACTTCTCACGTGGATAGTGTGAGCCATATTGTTGGTGAGGTTCCTGGAAAAAGGAAAATACTGAAAAAGTCATAAATTCTCTATATCTCCCAGACACTGTGGCATCTTTCTGTACCAAAGCAAAATGGTCACAAACTGAATTCATCCGAACAACGTACTTCAGTCATTGTGCTACCTGGCTTCCTCTGAGTTTCCTTTCCCTCTCATTTCCATACAGCCCCTCACACCCGAGCATGGCTACATTAACCACATCTTGACCAGACTTCTTTAGGCGAAAATAGCCTTTAGCAAACTCCTGGCTGAATACTTTCATTCATAACCAAAGCAGAAGGTGAATCCCACACATCCATCTGGTACTGTTTGACTAACTAGTCCTGCTGGAGTCATGCCTTTGAGATTTTTCCTTTCCCGCTGAAAATGGCAAATTTCAAGGAGTTAAATTTCTTGGACAAAGCTGTACTGCCTTGAAGCTAAGCTTTCCTTCACCATGTGTGTAATTTTATTGCATTCATCACTGTAAATCTATTGAATTTGTCTCAGTAAAAATAAAACAAAATCCCTCTCATCAAGTATATTACAGACGAGTGTTAAGGTCAATGGCATAAGATCTTCTTGGTTTCTATAGCTCTTTTTTTTTTCTAAGAAAATGGTCTAATTTTATGTCACAAGCAGTGATTGGACTGTTCATCAAACTACAGTGAGTCCCATCTTCACCTTTGCACAGGCTTGCCCAATGTGGAGGTCAAGTGTTTGTCTGCTTTAATTTGCTTGTATTGTTTCCTCTTTCTCAGCAAGTTAATGTTTTTCTTCTTTGAGCCTCTTTCCAAGAAAATGAAAAGGTTTTTGATTCTCTTCTTTTCAGGTAGCCAAATAATTTGTTCAGAGCAGATCAGTTACAGATTCTCATGCTGTTGGCTTTAATTACAAGCCGTTCTTGATTCCAAAACCAGCTTTTTTTTGGCCAAAGAGACTGTATTTTTGGACTGTGCAAACTCGTGGAGCTTTAACAATTCAAATGGTTGCATTTTCAGGATTTAAGGCAGCTGGTAGTATACCTGGCACTTGCTGTTGCCCGTAGGCGCGTTAGCTTTTGTCATTTAAACTGAAAAGTTGCTGACTATAGTGCTTCTTTAGCTACTTTCAGGGACAGGCAACCCACAAGCCACTCATTGCAGATGTGGCAAATTCATTTTCAGTCGTTTTAAGGAAATCCCTTTTTTTTTTTCAGGTTGGGGAAAGAGTTTCCAAAAATGCCGTCAGCATCAGTTTCCAGCACCTCTTCTGAATTAGTTTCACACCCTCAGCTCCTGTACCCAGCCTGTTTCCAGCACTGCTGACGGAGGGCTTTTGGTTTGAAAATAACATAGAGCAAACACTGACAGTGGATATCGGTGGCAGAGCTGTACTATCCCAGGGCTTACTCTTAGTCCGATGACCACTTCACTGACTTGACTCCACTGGCCCATAGCTGCTCCAGTAAGAGCAGCTGCCCAGATGGGAAGTCGTGCACCACACACAGCTGTTTTAGGCATCTCCCTCAGCCATCAATCTCCCTGCCTGGCTGGAGGGGTGACCTAAACATGCCGCTGGGGCCACCACATGCCCATGATGTTGAAGGTGTTTATAAGCAAGCCCTTGGCGCCCAAATTCAGAGTTGGTTTGCCTCCGTTGCCGTTACTCTCTTGGCTTCCCTGTGGGGGTTTCTGCCAGCTCTGGGACCATCCCTTGCCCGTGAGCCATCAGGCAGGTTGGGATGGGGGCGTGGGGACTCACCAGCTGAGGTTGTTTGTCTGCCATGCGGGGAGGTCCCAGGAGAACAGACTCTGCATTTTCAGATGCGTTTTTAGTTCTTGTGCTGGTGACATTTACAAACCCCATTCTGGGGTGCAAAATCTCCAAGAACACCCATGGTGGGGGGTCTCAAAATTCAATGTGGTGGTGTTCCCATCCACCCAGGGGACATTCCAGTGACACCAGTTTAATGGTACTGGGGGAGAGCAGAAACCTCTGGGCCTCACCAGAAAATATTTCCTTGGCAGGAATTTTTTAACTGCAAGGTTTGGGGTTTTTCTGGTCTGGTTTGTTTTGTTTTTTAATAGGAAAAAATGACATTTCCTCCAACATGAAATCTTTTGCTCTACTTACTTTTTTATTTTTTTTAATTTTCTGCTTAGAAAATACAAACCACATATTATTTTGGGTCAGGTTGATCTAAACTGCACCTTTTTTCCCCCTCACCCCCCCTCCAAATCTCCGGGCTGGGCTGCTTTCCCAGACAATGGCTCCCCCTCCACCCAAGCAGAGCCGCACAGGCGTCACATGCATACTGCGTCTGCCCAATTTCTTGAATGGTTACTTTGCAGGGAACTCCTCATGGATCTTTCCTGCCTCCCTGGCCCCCTTCCAGGGCTCCTGCCTGGGCCAAGCTGATCCAGCCCACTGCTCTCATCCTCTGGCAACCTCTTCTTTCTATTATGTGTTTACCGTAATCTTCTTGTGTATTTTATCCTATAAACTGGATTGGCCCTAGTTGGATGATGACACTAAATTGAGCACGCGCCTTTTGGCATATCGAATGAGTTACTCCTCTGCTTTCCACCTACCCCACGCACAGGCAGCCACTCCTCTGTTTTCTAACCTCATCCTCCCCGCCGGCACACCAGGATGGCTCCTGTCCAGCGACGAGCTCTTTGCAGAGTACCCCACAGCAAGAAGCTGAGACCATGGCTGCATGTGCAGAGGGCACAGGGTTTGTTGCTCGTGATACAAGGGCTTTAGTTCAAGGGATCTCGTGAGGGACCTTGCCAGCAGAGTGCTCCTTGCTTCCACTGCCAGATGGGCAGTGCTGGGGAAGGGGCGCCGAGCCTCTTGCTCTGACCCACAGTGGCCGCCCTGCCCTTGACAAGGCTCCATGCCCTGCCATGCCTTGTGACAAATCCTCGGCAACCCCATAATTTAGTGGTGGTAATGGTGTTGCAAAAAAAAAGTGTGTTAGGGGGTGAAGAGTAGGAGAGGCAAAGGGAGGAGCAGAAGCACCACATGGTATTAACCTCGTTGCTGGCAAGGCAGCAGGAGCCACGGGCAACATCACGGGCTGGGCAGGGAGAGGAGACTCACCACAGCGTAGCCCATGGAGCTCTGGCCCCACTGCCCCAGCTGGAGGTGAGTGTGGGCCTGGCCCGGTGAGGGCTGAGAACAGCCACTCTTCAGCACACCTGTGGAAACAAACTCTGTGCCAGTGTGACCCTAGGACATGCCCCAGGGAGACCACCCTTCACCCTCCTCCTGGCACCTGCTGGTCAGAGCGATTGAAGCGGGTTTATGGTGGTTTCTCCATCCAGCAGCATGACAGGGACAGGGGTGAAGGGGCTCCAGGGGCAAGACTGCACAGCAGCAGTGGTGTGTGGGAGGGAGTGAACTCTGTCTGACTGCCAGAATGAGTCTGCGCAGGTGGGTGTACGAAAACTCATCTTCTTTTCTCTTTAACTTTCCAACTGAACAGCATGGTCTGGGCAGAGAAGCCGTGGGAGGGAACCCCAGCACCGTTTCCCTGTCCCTCCTTGTCTTCAAGAGCAAACCAGCCCTTTTGGCAGGGAGGTGCTGCTTGGAGCAGGAGGTACTGGGTGTTTTCGGGGTGCTCTGGTGCAGCCGCTCATATGACTCCCGCTGACCTCAGCCATGCAAATGACAACTTGAGCATCTACATGAAGACACAGGCCAGCGTAGGAGTTTCTGGTTCGGTTTCCCTGCAGTGCACGTTGCCATTGACACTATAGAAAGTCGATTTCAAGGGTGGTGAACAAGATCAGAAAACTCTCGCTCCCAATTTAGAAAGTCAGTAGTTTTGGGGTTTAACTTGTAGAGCATGAGCACATGAGTGCTTGCCGGAGGGATGGGACAGGACTTGGGTGCTGCTCTCCTTGCAACCCTAGGTGCACGTTGAACCACAGCAGTGATGCACCTGGCCCATACCCAGGGCCACCTTCATTGCAGATGATCACTTGAACATCCAAGTGATCATTCAATAGCAGCGATCGTCTTGCTTCAATGTAAGGTAGCAGGCACCGGAGATCTCTGGCAGTGCCCACAGGCACAGCATACCAGGCCGTCTTTAGCAGTCACCCCAGCTTGCAGGGAGGGATGCTGCCTTTAACAGATTAACCCCTTGGTATTGCTGCTGGCAACCAAGAGGGCCAGGAACCACTGTGTTGGCAGGACATATCAATGAAGCAGGTCACCATGTAATAAAGAGCATAATAAAAGCTCCAGTAAAAAAAAAATTTGGTCTACCCAACCCCTTCTAAAATATGCGGGTGTACGAAAAGATAAGTAGAGAAGTAAAACTTGTTGCTAAAAATAATAACAGAGAATGATTGTTACATTTGTAGTTCCCATGTACATGGTCTGTATGAGCTTTATAGGCCTAAATAGTTAAACTGAGCGTTTGATTGACTAATAATGTTAAGTAACTTCTTATACAGCACAATGTGGCTGAAGTATGCACATTTCTGGTGACTCAAGTACGCTATCTCAGCTCTAAAGCAGTGGTCAAGCACAATGACTGCACATCAGTTATCACAGCTGCCTACTGGTCCAGCGGTTGACCTAAAACCCCAACATTTCCTTTTCCCCAGAGCCAGGGTTGTGAAGTGTAGGATAACAAACACAACATATGCCGTCTGCTGACGCACTTCAGTCCCGTTGCAGATTACAGAATGGTCTTGCAGAGTATCGCTCCCCCCGGCTCTGCTGGGTGATGGAAAACAACAGAAAGGCCTTTTCTTTCTAGGCAGATCTTTATCAGCTTAATGTGTCTGAACCACTCCGGTTGAAAGGAAAGACACTGAGGCAGCCTGGCCCTGGGGTTTGTGGTTTTACATACTAGTGCTTTATCTGGACACTTGTGGCTACCTCGGTCAGGCGTCTCCAGTTTGAGGGCACTTCACACAAGAGTAGGAGGGTACCCATGTTTGCCTCCCAATGCAGGGGACTTCTCCTGCTGCCGGCTCCCACAGACAAACTGCCGAGTGCTGCTGAGCTGCCGCAGAACTGGCGTGATCCCAGCAGCTGGTGTGGTACTTGGTCAAAACCCCTTGGGATTTTTTGATCCAAGAAATCAAGAATTTAGTCTCTTTGGGCCATTCTTTAATGTGCTTGGAAGGGCTGACTGCACATAAAACCTCTCGTTTACTAAACCCAGTGAGTTGCGTGATACAGTACTGGACTGCACTATGTGAAGGCTCTAAATACCTTTGTTTCTAGGATTTTTCATGCTTCACAGCCATGCTTCATAGCCATAACGAGGAACAAGTTTAAGCCGCTGCAGTCACACATGTAGTTAATCTGGACCGATACTCAGCTGGAAGATAAACCCAGTGAGTGCCTGGGGTTCCTCTCTCCTCCCATCTTCTCCCATCGCGGCTGCCTGTAGCTTGGCACACAGACATACGTGCAGCAAGGCACCATGTCAACAGCTTCCCTAGTTCACTGGCTGTGCTGTCAGCATGCTGCGTGTTTCACATGCATCCTGGCAAGCTGCTGAGAATCCACCCCCCCCTCCCCCCCAGGCAACCCTGAAGTGCAGAGGAGGGTTCATACTTCAGGGGGTCCTAGGTGCTGTGGACATTGAAACCGGACCTGCAGGGATGGCACTCACAGTGTGACACTGACCCTTGGAGGGCTTTTTGAGCTCCTGGTTGCTTTGTAGCCTCCTGTGCATGGTAGTGTTAGAGGTCCAGGCCTGTGAACAGAAGTCTTGCCTGCTGAATGCCATTCCTCAGCACTGACCTTCCACATCAGGGTGGGAAAAGAGCAGTGTTTTTTCAGCTCTGTTTTCTGAGTATCCACCTGACATTATTCAATGGAGTTGAGTCAGTGCTCTGTAAGAAGTAAAACCACACATCCTAGCATTGCCATATTCTGTCTTACAATACAAGATGCCACTGGAGACAAGATCAGTACTATTTTCAGCTGATGGGAATTTTCCAATTTTTGTTTTCTTCTATAAAATTTTGCAAGTGTTTAGGTACCGTGGGATTCTCCCCCCCCAAAACTATTTTTTTCAGGATCTAGCCAAAAAAATATTGGGCTTTGGAGGAGAAAAAAATAATCTTCTTCTTCAGCTGGCTCTATTGTTCATATCTTTGATTATTTTCTTCTTTCTGCATACCACAAATTTTGCCCAGTTAAAAGGAACAGGACAGATTTTGATCTTCTACAAGTATAACTGTAGTTACTCCTGAATTATGCCAGAATAAGTGAGATCAGAATTGGACTCAAAATCCTGCTTTTCCAGATCTTTATGATCAAAGTAATGTTGTGCAAGTAACACAGAGGGGGTAAAGGGAATAGAGGACAACCAGCTTACTGCAGTCAAAAAAAAAGGGTTGGTGCAGTAGCTGTGCTCCACGCACTGCACTTTGGCTGCCTTGCAGAAGGAAAAAAAGCTTATGCGCCCCATTCTCATCCTGGCTCTTTAGAGAAGGTGAAGTTGCATCACTCCAATCCCATCTGATTCCAGGCTCCATCTGGCCACGTACTTGGGCCCATAGATGCTGATTATCAGCATTGCAAGGCCCATCAGCCACCTGTCTTGACCTGGGATGTTTGGCTGAACTTGTGGGACTCCCATTCTGTTCCTCTTCCTTCAGCAGGTCAGTGACTTATCTCCATGCCACAGGGAGCACAGTGGTGGCCATCCCATAGTTTCCTGCTTCTGGCTTCTGCTGGTTTGAATCCTGGAGAGACAAATCTGGAGAGAGAAACACGCTGTCTGTGCACTGGCTCTCGGAGGGGTCTCATTTCAGATGGTGCAAATCACTGAGGGATGTATGCAAGTGGAGAAACCAGAACCCCCGTGAAAGGCTTTAGCACACATTGCCAGGTAGGCCACAGGTGAGTGACTGGGGATTAACTCAGCAGACACCGAGCCAGGGAGACAGTACAGACTGTCACCAGGGTGTTTGAGACTTTCTCCAGCCAGTGAAGCTCACTAGGCTCAAGAAGGCTCTCTGCTGCCCAAACGGACCAAACTGGTGGGGCCAAATCCTGTCCTTCTATCATTGCAATATCCCAGGCTGCAACCTGGAAGGGTCTGAACAGGGTGAAAAGGAAACCTCAGTGCAGGGGCAATGAACACATTTGGAAAGCTTTGAGCGAAGGTATTTCATATAAATACTACTGTCTCTAGTCTTACAGTATTGCAAGTTCCTAGACCAGATACCACCCAAAGCAGGTGTCCCTGCCACTTGCTCCTGCACACAAGTGCTGCACCTCCTTGGAGGGGTTCATGTCCTACCAGGGAGGAATCGGCCATTACCAGCTGCTGCCTTCTCCCAGCCATCAAGATCACTGTGACGGAGAGCCAGACTCCAGTCAGTATGATCTAGTAGCCCTTTGCTAGCTTTATTCCTACTCTGCTAACATGTAGGGCTTGTGTTACATGGAGCTGGGATGCTTCACAACCTAGCAACGATACATATTACACAGCCTCAAAGATTCCCAGAGTAACCCTTGTCAAGGCTTTACTCAGATAAAATAATGATAAAAGATTAAAAAAACAGAAAGGAACATGCCCCCACAACAATTCTTGCTTTATTTTTGTTTGTTTTTTGTTTTTTTTTTTTTTTTCTTGTCATTGCTGTTTATACTTGACATTGGTTTTGCTCCTTATTTTAGGAAGATATTCTTTGTTAAGTTTTCTAGGTATATTTTTTTCAGTTATGCTGTGTAAAAATAGAAGTCAGCGCTGACTATCAATATTTATGCATGAAGCAATTATTTTAGAAGGCTCGTAGCTACAGCGCAATTCTTCCTCTGTATAGTTTCCATCGTGATTTCAAATGGCAAAAGGAAGCTTCAGAAGGTTTCTTCTGTCCAGAGCTTCGTACAGGGCATGCACCCTGGTTCCCAGATTTAAAAGAAAAGCGGGGCAATGTTTCAAGTGGTTATGTAGTGAGGAAAAATGGAAAAAGGGAAAAAACTAGTATTCCAGCCTTGGCTGCATACGATGTTTACT